>NW_028157402.1:0-143618 GCF_964263955.1 Coregonus lavaretus
AAAAAATATTTTTTATACATTTTTCGTGAAAAGGGTCTAAAATATTTTTTTAACGTTCAGCACTAAAAGGACATAGGTAGATACAAAGTTTTTTTAATAAAAAATGTAAAAAATATTTTTAATAAATTTTTAATGAAAAGGGTCTAAAATATTTTTTTAACGTTCAGCACTAGAAGGACATATGTAGATAC
Organism: Coregonus lavaretus; assembly: GCF_964263955.1. Taxonomy (NCBI): domain Eukaryota; kingdom Metazoa; phylum Chordata; class Actinopteri; order Salmoniformes; family Salmonidae; genus Coregonus; species Coregonus lavaretus. The sequence goes on from NW_028157402.1 coordinate 192, forward strand.
AACGTTTTTTTAATAAAAAACAAAAAAAATATTTTTAATAAATTTTTCATGAACATTGTCTAAAATCGTGTTTTTAGGCAAAATCCACAATGCAACCATTTCGACATATGCCAGGAGACAATGTTTGAGGGTAACAGACGGGAAACATTTCTTTTCAGTATTTCGCACGAAAACAGGGTCCAAAATCACTGTTACACGTTTTGCACTGGAGGGCCGGGCGAGTTCTACAATATGTAAGGGTTTTCAAGCTTGCAAACAGGTTTTAAGCTGAGTTCCATGAACATTGTCTAAAATCGTGTTTTTAGGCAAAATCTACAATGCAACCATTTCGACATATGCCAGGAGACACTGTTTGAGGGTAACAGACGGGAAACATTTCTTTTCAGCATTTCGCATGAAAACAGGGTCCAAAATCACTGTTACACGTTTTGCACTGGAGGGCCGGGAGAGTTCTACAATATGTAAGGGTTTTCAAGCTTGCAAACAGGTTTTAAGCTGAGTTCCATGAACATTATTTAAAATCGTGTTTTTAGGCAAAATCCACAATGCAACCATTTCGACATATGCCAGGAGACACTGTTTGAGGGTAACAGACGGGAAACATTTCTTTTCAGCATTTTGCATGAAAACAAGGTCCAAAATAACTGTTACACGTTTTGCACTGGAGGGCCGGGCGAGTTCTACAATATGAAAGGGTTTTCAAGCTTGCAAACAGGTTTTAAGCTGAGTTCCATGAACATTGTCTAAAATCGTGTTTTTAGGCAAAATCCACAATGCAACCATTTCTACATATGCCAGGAGACACTGTTTGAGGGTAACAGACGGGAAACATTTCTTTTCAGCATTTCGCATGAAAACAGGGTCCAAAATCACTGTTACACGTTTTGCACTGGAGGGCCGGGCGAGTTCTACAATATGTAAGGGTTTTCAAGCGTGCAAACAGGTTTTAAGCTGAGTTTCATGAACATTGTCTAAAATCGTGTTTTTAGGCAAAATCCACAATGCAACCATTTCGACATATGCCAGGAGACAATGTTTGAGGGTAACAGACGGGAAACATTTCTTTTCAGCATTTCGCATGAAAACAGGGTCCAAAATCACTGTTACACGTTTTGCACTGGAGGGCCGGGCGAGTTCTACAATATGTAAGGGTTTTCAAGCTTGCAAACAGGTTTTAAGCTGAGTTCCATGAACATTATCTAAAATCGTGTTTTTAGGCAAAATCCACAATGCAACCATTTCGACATATGCCAGGAGACACTGTTTGAGGGTAACAGACAGGAAACATTTATTTTCAGCATTTTGCATGAAAACAAGGTCCAAAATAACTGTTACACGTTTTGCACTGGAGGGCCGGGCGAGTTCTACAATATGTAAGGGTTTTCAAGCTTACAAATAGGTTTTAAGCTGAGTTCCATGAACATTGTCTAAAATCGTGTTTTTAGGCAAAATCCACAATGCAACCATTTCGACATATGCCAGGAGACAATGTTTGAGGGTAACAGACGGGAAACATTTCTTTTCAGCATTTCGCATGAAAACAGGGTCCAAAATCACTGTTACACGTTTTGCACTGGAGGGCCGGGCGAGTTCTACAATATGTAAGGGTTTTCAAGCTTGCAAACAGGTTTTAAGCTGAGTTTCATGAACATTGTCTAAAATCGTGTTTTTAGGCAAAATCCACAATGCAACCATTTCGACATATGCCAGGAGACAATGTTTGAGGGTAACAGACGGGAAACATTTCTTTTCAGCATTTCGCATGAAAACAGGGTCCAAAATCACTGTTACACGTTTTGCACTGGAGGGCCGGGCGAGTTCTACAATATGTAAGGGTTTTCAAGCTTGCAAACAGGTTTTAAGCTGAGTTCCATGAACATTATCTAAAATCGTGTTTTTAGGCAAAATCCACAATGCAACCATTTCGACATATGCCAGGAGACACTGTTTGAGGGTAACAGACAGGAAACATTTCTTTTCAGCATTTTGCATGAAAACAAGGTCCAAAATAACTGTTACACGTTTTGCACTGGAGGGCCGGGCGAGTTCTACAATATGTAAGGGTTTTCAAGCTTACAAATAGGTTTTAAGCTGAGTTCCATGAACATTGTCTAAAATCGTGTTTTTAGGCAAAATCCACAATGCAACCATTTCGACATATGCCAGGAGACAATGTTTGAGGGTAACAGACGGGAAACATTTCTTTTCAGCATTTCGCATGAAAACAGGGTCCAAAATCACTGTTACACGTTTTGCACTGGAGGGCCGGGCGAGTTCTACAATATGTAAGGGTTTTCAAGCTTGCAAACAGGTTTTAAGCTGAGTTTCATGAACATTGTCTAAAATCGTGTTTTTAGGCAAAATCCACAATGCAACCATTTCGACATATGCCAGGAGACAATGTTTGAGGGTAACAGACGGGAAACATTTCTTTTCAGCATTTCGCATGAAAACAGGGTCCAAAATCACTGTTACACGTTTTGCACTGGAGGGCCGGGCGAGTTCTACAATATGTAAGGGTTTTCAAGCTTGCAAACAGGTTTTAAGCTGAGTTCCATGAACATTATCTAAAATCGTGTTTTTAGGCAAAATCCACAATGCAACCATTTCGACATATGCCAGGAGACACTGTTTGAGGGTAACAGACAGGAAACATTTCTTTTCAGCATTTTGCATGAAAACAAGGTCCAAAATAACTGTTACACGTTTTGCACTGGAGGGCCGGGCGAGTTCTACAATATGTAAGGGTTTTCAAGCTTACAAATAGGTTTTAAGCTGAGTTCCATGAACATTGTCTAAAATCGTGTTTTTAGGCAAAATCCACAATGCAACCATTTCGACATATGCCAGGAGACAATGTTTGCGGGTAACAGACGGGAAACATTTCTTTTCAGTATTTCGCACGAAAACAGGGTCCAAAATCACTGTTACACGTTTTGCACTGGAGGGCCGGGCGAGTTCTACAATATGTAAGGGTTTTCAAGCTTGCAAACAGGTTTTAAGCTGAGTTCCATGAACATTGTCTAAAATCGTGTTTTTAGGCAAAATCCACAATGCAACCATTTCGACATATGCCAGGAGACACTGTTTGAGGGTAACAGACGGGAAACATTTATTTTCAGCATTTTGCATGAAAACAAGGTCCAAAATAACTGTTACACGTTTTGCACTGGAGGGCCGGGCGAGTTCTACAATATGTAAGGGTTTTCAAGCTTGCAAATAGGTTTTAAGCTGAGTTCCATGAACATTGTCTAAAATCGTGTTTTTAGGCAAAATCCACAATGCAACCATTTCGACATATGCCAGGAGACAATGTTTGAGGGTAACAGACGGGAAACATTTCTTTTCAGTATTTCGCACGAAAACAGGGTCCAAAATCACTGTTACACGTTTTGCACTGGAGGGCCTGGCGAGTTCTACAATATGTAAGGGTTTTCAAGCTTGCAAACAGGTTTTAAGCTGAGTTCCATGAACATTGTCTAAAATCGTGTTTTTAGGCAAAATCCACAATGCAACCATTTCGACATATGCCAGGAGACAATGTTTGAGGGTAGCAGACGGGAAACATTTCTTTTCAGCATTTCGCATGAAAACAGGGTCTAAAATCACTGTTACACGTTTTGCACTGGAGGGCCGGGCGAGTTCTACAATATGTAAGGGTTTTCAAGCTTGCAAATAGGTTTTAAGCTGAGTTCCATGAACATTGTCTAAAATCGTGTTTTTAGGCAAAATCCACAATGCAACCATTTCGACATATGCCAGGAGACAATGTTTGAGGGTAACAGACGGGAAACATTTCTTTTCAGTATTTCGCACGAAAACAGGGTCCAAAATCACTGTTACACGTTTTGCACTGGAGGGCCTGGCGAGTTCTACAATATGTAAGGGTTTTCAAGCTTGCAAACAGGTTTTAAGCTGAGTTCCATGAACATTGTCTAAAATCGTGTTTTTAGGCAAAATCCACAATGCAACCATTTCGACATATGCCAGGAGACAATGTTTGAGGGTAACAGACGGGAAACATTTCTTTTCAGCATTTCGCATGAAAACAGGGTCTAAAATCACTGTTACACGTTTTGCACTGGAGGGCCGGGCGAGTTCTACAATATGTAAGGGTTTTCAAGCTTGCAAACAGGTTTTAAGCTGAGTTCCATGAACATTGTCTAAAATCGTGTTTTTAGGCAAAATCCACAATGCAACCATTTCGACATATGCCAGGAGACACTGTTTGAGGGTAACAGACGGGAAACATTTCTTTTCAGCATTTTGCATGAAAACAAGGTCCAAAATAACTGTTACACGTTTTGCACTGGAGGGCCGGGCGAGTTCTACAATATGTAAGGGTTTTCAAGCTTGCAAACAGGTTTTAAGCTGAGTTCCATGAACATTGTCTAAAATCGTGTTTTTAGGCAAAATCCACAATGCAACCATTTCGACATATGCCAGGAGACACTGTTTGAGGGTAACAGACGGGAAACATTTCTTTTCAGCATTTCGCATGAAAACAGGGTCCAAAATCACTGTTACACGTTTTGCACTGGAGGGCCGGGCGAGTTCTACAATATGTAAGGGTTTTCAAGCTTGCAAACAGGTTTTAAGCTGAGTTCCATGAACATTGTCTAAAATCGTGTTTTTAGGCAAAATCCACAATGCAACCATTTCGACATATGCCAGGAGACACTGTTTGAGGGTAACAGACGGGAAACATTTCTTTTCAGCATTTCGCATGAAAACAGGGTCCAAAATCACTGTTACACGTTTTGCACTGGAGGGCCGGGCGAGTTCTACAATATGTAAGGGTTTTCAAGCTTGCAAACAGGTTTTAAGCTGAGTTCCATGAACATTGTCTAAAATCGTGTTTTTAGGCAAAATCCACAATGCAACCATTTCGACATATGCCAGGAGACACTGTTTGAGGGTAACAGACGGGAAACATTTCTTTTCAGCATTTCGCATGAAAACATGGTCCAAAATCACTGTTACACGTTTTGCACTGGAGGGCCGGGCGAGTTCTACAATATGTAAGGGTTTTCCAGCTTGCAAACAGGTTTTAAGCTGAGTTCCATGAACATTGTCTAAAATCGTGTTTTTAGGCAAAATCCACAATGCAACCATTTCGACATATGCCAGGAGACACTGTTTGAGGGTAACAGACGGGAAACATTTCTTTTCAGCATTTCGCATGAAAACAGGGTCCAAAATCACTGTTACACGTTTTGCACTGGAGGGCCGGGAGAGTTCTACAATATGTAAGGGTTTTCAAGCTTGCAAACAGGTTTTAAGCTGAGTTCCATGAACATTGTCTAAAATCGTGTTTTTAGGCAAAATCCACAATGCAACCATTTCGACATATGCCAGGAGACACTGTTTGAGGGTAACAGACGGGAAACATTTCTTTTCAGCATTTCGCATGAAAACAGGGTCCAAAATCACTGTTACATGTTTTGCACTGGAGGGCCGGGCGAGTTCTACAATATGTAAGGGTTTTCAAGCTTGCAAACAGGTTTTAAGCTGAGTTCCATGAACATTGTCTAAAATCGTGTTTTTAGGCAAAATCCACAATGCAACCATTTCGACATATGCCAGGAGACACTGTTTGAGGGTAACAGACGGGAAACATTTCTTTTCAGCATTTCGCATGAAAACAGGGTCCAAAATCACTGTTACACGTTTTGCACTGGAGGGCCGGGCGAGTTCTACAATATGTAAGGGTTTTCAAGCTTGCAAACAGGTTTCAAGCTGAGTTCCATGAACATTGTCTAAAATCGTGTTTTTAGGCAAAATCCACAATGCAACCATTTCGACATATGCCAGGAGACACTGTTTGAGGGTAACAGACGGGAAACATTTCTTTTCAGCATTTCGCATGAAAACAGGGTCCAAAATCATTGTTACACGTTTTGCACTGGAGGGCCGGGAGAGTCCTACAATATGTAAGGATTTTCAAGCTTGCAAACAGGTTTTAAGCTGAGTTCCATGAACATTGTCTAAAATCGTGTTTTTAGGCAAAATCCACAATGCAACCATTTCGACATATGCCAGGAGACACTGTTTGAGGGTAACAGACGGGAAACATTTCTTTTCAGCATTTCGCATGAAAACAGGGTCCAAAATCACTGTTACATGTTTTGCACTGGAGGGCCGGGCGAGTTCTACAATATGTAAGGGTTTTCAAGCTTGCAAACAGGTTTTAAGCTGAGTTCCATGAACATTGTCTAAAATCGTGTTTTTAGGCAAAATCCACAATGCAACCATTTCGACATATGCCAGGAGACACTGTTTGAGGGTAACAGACGGGAAACATTTCTTTTCAGCATTTCGCATGAAAACAGGGTCCAAAATCACTGTTACACGTTTTGCACTGGAGGGCCGGGCGAGTTCTACAATATGTAAGGGTTTTCAAGCTTGCAAACAGGTTTTAAGCTGAGTTCCATGAACATTGTCTAAAATCGTGTTTTTAGGCAAAATCCACAATGCAACCATTTCGACATATGCCAGGAGACACTGTTTGAGGGTAACAGACGGGAAACATTTCTTTTCAGCATTTCGCATGAAAACAGGGTCCAAAATCATTGTTACACGTTTTGCACTGGAGGGCCGGGAGAGTCCTACAATATGTAAGGATTTTCAAGCTTGCAAACAGGTTTTAAGCTGAGTTCCATGAACATTGTCTAAAATCGTGTTTTTAGGCAAAATCCACAATGCAACCATTTCGACATATGCCAGGAGACACTGTTTGAGGGTAACAGACGGGAAACATTTCTTTTCAGCATTTCGCATGAAAACAGGGTCCAAAATCATTGTTACACGTTTTGCACTGGAGGGCCGGGAGAGTCCTACAATATGTAAGGATTTTCAAGCTTGCAAACAGGTTTTAAGCTGAGTTCCATGAACATTGTCTAAAATCGTGTTTTTAGGCAAAATCCACAATGCAACCATTTCGACATATGCCAGGAGACACTGTTTGAGGGTAACAGACGGGAAACATTTCTTTTCAGCATTTCGCATGAAAACAGGGTCCAAAATCACTGTTACATGTTTTGCACTGGAGGGCCGGGCGAGTTCTACAATATGTAAGGGTTTTCAAGCTTGCAAACAGGTTTTAAGCTGAGTTCCATGAACATTGTCTAAAATCGTGTTTTTAGGCAAAATCCACAATGCAACCATTTCGACATATGCCAGGAGACACTGTTTGAGGGTAACAGACGGGAAACATTTCTTTTCAGCATTTCGCATGAAAACAGGGTCCAAAATCACTGTTACACGTTTTGCACTGGAGGGCCGGGCGAGTTCTACAATATGTAAGGGTTTTCAAGCTTACAAACAGGTTTTAAGCTGAGTTTCATGAACATTGTCTAAAATCGTGTTTTTAGGCAAAATCCACAATGCAACCATTTCGACATATGCCAGGAGACAATGTTTGAGGGTAACAGACGGGAAACATTTCTTTTCAGCATTTCGCATGAAAACAGGGTCCAAAATCACTGTTACACGTTTTGCACTGGAGGGCCGGGCGAGTTCTACAATATGTAAGGGTTTTCAAGCTTGCAAACAGGTTTTAAGCTGAGTTTCATGAACATTATCTAAAATCGTGTTTTTAGGCAAAATCCACAATGCAACCATTTCGACATATGCCAGGAGACACTGTTTGAGGGTAACAGACGGGAAACATTTCTTTTCAGCATTTTGCATGAAAACAAGGTCCCAAATAACTGTTACACGTTTTGCACTGGAGGGCCGGGCGAGTTCTACAATATGTAAGGGTTTTCAAGCTTGCAAACCTAAGCTGAGTTCCATGAACATTGTCTAAAATCGTGTTTTTAGGCAAAATCCACAATGCAACCATTTCGACATATGCCAGGAGACACTGTTTGAGGGTAACAGACGGGAAACATTTCTTTTCAGCATTTCGCATGAAAACAGGGTCCAAAATCACTGTTACACGTTTTGCACTGGAGGGCCGGGCGAGTTCTACAATATGTAAGGGTTTTCAAGCTTGCAAACAGGTTTTAAGCTGAGTTCCATGAACATTGTCTAAAATCGTGTTTTTAGGCAAAATCCACAATGCAACCATTTCGACATATGCCAGGAGACACTGTTTGAGGGTAACAGACGGGAAACATTTCTTTTCAGCATTTCGCATGAAAACAGGGTCCAAAATCACTGTTACACGTTTTGCACTGGAGGGCCGGGCGAGTTCTACAATATGTAAGGGTTTTCAAGCTTGCAAACAGGTTTTAAGCTGAGTTCCATGAACATTGTCTAAAATCGTGTTTTTAGGCAAAATCCACAATGCAACCATTTCGACATATGCCAGGAGACACTGTTTGAGGGTAACAGACGGGAAACATTTCTTTTCAGCATTTCGCATGAAAACAGGGTCCAAAATCACTGTTACACGTTTTGCACTGGAGGGCCGGGCGAGTTCTACAATATGTAAGGGTTTTCAAGCTTGCAAACAGGTTTTAAGCTGAGTTCCATGAACATTGTCTAAAATCGTGTTTTTAGGCAAAATCCACAATGCAACCATTTCGACATATGCCAGGAGACACTGTTTGAGGGTAACAGACGGGAAACATTTCTTTTCAGCATTTCGCATGAAAACAGGGTCCAAAATCATTGTTACACGTTTTGCACTGGAGGGCCGGGAGAGTCCTACAATATGTAAGGATTTTCAAGCTTGCAAACAGGTTTTAAGCTGAGTTCCATGAACATTGTCTAAAATCGTGTTTTTAGGCAAAATCCACAATGCAACCATTTCGACATATGCCAGGAGACACTGTTTGAGGGTAACAGACGGGAAACATTTCTTTTCAGCATTTCGCATGAAAACAGGGTCCAAAATCATTGTTACACGTTTTGCACTGGAGGGCCGGGAGAGTCCTACAATATGTAAGGATTTTCAAGCTTGCAAACAGGTTTTAAGCTGAGTTCCATGAACATTGTCTAAAATCGTGTTTTTAGGCAAAATCCACAATGCAACCATTTCGACATATGCCAGGAGACACTGTTTGAGGGTAACAGACGGGAAACATTTCTTTTCAGCATTTCGCATGAAAACAGGGTCCAAAATCACTGTTACATGTTTTGCACTGGAGGGCCGGGCGAGTTCTACAATATGTAAGGGTTTTCAAGCTTGCAAACAGGTTTTAAGCTGAGTTCCATGAACATTGTCTAAAATCGTGTTTTTAGGCAAAATCCACAATGCAACCATTTCGACATATGCCAGGAGACACTGTTTGAGGGTAACAGACGGGAAACATTTCTTTTCAGCATTTCGCATGAAAACAGGGTCCAAAATCATTGTTACACGTTTTGCACTGGAGGGCCGGGAGAGTCCTACAATATGTAAGGATTTTCAAGCTTGCAAACAGGTTTTAAGCTGAGTTCCATGAACATTGTCTAAAATCGTGTTTTTAGGCAAAATCCACAATGCAACCATTTCGACATATGCCAGGAGACACTGTTTGAGGGTAACAGACGGGAAACATTTCTTTTCAGCATTTCGCATGAAAACAGGGTCCAAAATCACTGTTACATGTTTTGCACTGGAGGGCCGGGCGAGTTCTACAATATGTAAGGGTTTTCAAGCTTGCAAACAGGTTTTAAGCTGAGTTCCATGAACATTGTCTAAAATCGTGTTTTTAGGCAAAATCCACAATGCAACCATTTCGACATATGCCAGGAGACACTGTTTGAGGGTAACAGACGGGAAACATTTCTTTTCAGCATTTCGCATGAAAACAGGGTCCAAAATCACTGTTACACGTTTTGCACTGGAGGGCCGGGCGAGTTCTACAATATGTAAGGGTTTTCAAGCTTGCAAACAGGTTTTAAGCTGAGTTCCATGAACATTGTCTAAAATCGTGTTTTTAGGCAAAATCCACAATGCAACCATTTCGACATATGCCAGGAGACACTGTTTGAGGGTAACAGACGGGAAACATTTTTTTTCAGCATTTCGCATGAAAACAGGGTCCAAAATCATTGTTACACGTTTTGCACTGGAGGGCCGGGAGAGTCCTACAATATGTAAGGATTTTCAAGCTTGCAAACAGGTTTTAAGCTGAGTTCCATGAACATTGTCTAAAATCGTGTTTTTAGGCAAAATCCACAATGCAACCATTTCGACATATGCCAGGAGACACTGTTTGAGGGTAACAGACGGGAAACATTTCTTTTCAGCATTTCGCATGAAAACAGGGTCCAAAATCATTGTTACACGTTTTGCACTGGAGGGCCGGGAGAGTCCTACAATATGTAAGGATTTTCAAGCTTGCAAACAGGTTTTAAGCTGAGTTCCATGAACATTGTCTAAAATCGTGTTTTTAGGCAAAATCCACAATGCAACCATTTCGACATATGCCAGGAGACACTGTTTGAGGGTAACAGACGGGAAACATTTCTTTTCAGCATTTCGCATGAAAACAGGGTCCAAAATCACTGTTACATGTTTTGCACTGGAGGGCCGGGCGAGTTCTACAATATGTAAGGGTTTTCAAGCTTGCAAACAGGTTTTAAGCTGAGTTCCATGAACATTGTCTAAAATCGTGTTTTTAGGCAAAATCCACAATGCAACCATTTCGACATATGCCAGGAGACACTGTTTGAGGGTAACAGACGGGAAACATTTCTTTTCAGCATTTCGCATGAAAACAGGGTCCAAAATCACTGTTACACGTTTTGCACTGGAGGGCCGGGCGAGTTCTACAATATGTAAGGGTTTTCAAGCTTACAAACAGGTTTTAAGCTGAGTTTCATGAACATTGTCTAAAATCGTGTTTTTAGGCAAAATCCACAATGCAACCATTTCGACATATGCCAGGAGACAATGTTTGAGGGTAACAGACGGGAAACATTTCTTTTCAGCATTTCGCATGAAAACAGGGTCCAAAATCACTGTTACACGTTTTGCACTGGAGGGCCGGGCGAGTTCTACAATATGTAAGGGTTTTCAAGCTTGCAAACAGGTTTTAAGCTGAGTTTCATGAACATTATCTAAAATCGTGTTTTTAGGCAAAATCCACAATGCAACCATTTCGACATATGCCAGGAGACACTGTTTGAGGGTAACAGACGGGAAACATTTCTTTTCAGCATTTTGCATGAAAACAAGGTCCCAAATAACTGTTACACGTTTTGCACTGGAGGGCCGGGCGAGTTCTACAATATGTAAGGGTTTTCAAGCTTGCAAACCTAAGCTGAGTTCCATGAACATTGTCTAAAATCGTGTTTTTAGGCAAAATCCACAATGCAACCATTTCGACATATGCCAGGAGACACTGTTTGAGGGTAACAGACGGGAAACATTTCTTTTCAGCATTTCGCATGAAAACAGGGTCCAAAATCACTGTTACACGTTTTGCACTGGAGGGCCGGGCGAGTTCTACAATATGTAAGGGTTTTCAAGCTTGCAAACAGGTTTTAAGCTGAGTTCCATGAACATTGTCTAAAATCGTGTTTTTAGGCAAAATCCACAATGCAACCATTTCGACATATGCCAGGAGACACTGTTTGAGGGTAACAGACGGGAAACATTTCTTTTCAGCATTTCGCATGAAAACAGGGTCCAAAATCACTGTTACACGTTTTGCACTGGAGGGCCGGGCGAGTTCTACAATATGTAAGGGTTTTCAAGCTTGCAAACAGGTTTTAAGCTGAGTTCCATGAACATTGTCTAAAATCGTGTTTTTAGGCAAAATCCACAATGCAACCATTTCGACATATGCCAGGAGACACTGTTTGAGGGTAACAGACGGGAAACATTTCTTTTCAGCATTTCGCATGAAAACAGGGTCCAAAATCACTGTTACACGTTTTGCACTGGAGGGCCGGGCGAGTTCTACAATATGTAAGGGTTTTCAAGCTTGCAAACAGGTTTTAAGCTGAGTTCCATGAACATTGTCTAAAATCGTGTTTTTAGGCAAAATCCACAATGCAACCATTTCGACATATGCCAGGAGACACTGTTTGAGGGTAACAGACGGGAAACATTTCTTTTCAGCATTTCGCATGAAAACAGGGTCCAAAATCACTGTTACACGTTTTGCACTGGAGGGCCGGGCGAGTTCTACAATATGTAAGGGTTTTCAAGCTTGCAAACAGGTTTTAAGCTGAGTTCCATGAACATTGTCTAAAATCGTGTTTTTAGGCAAAATCCACAATGCAACCATTTCGACATATGCCAGGAGACACTGTTTGAGGGTAACAGACGGGAAACATTTCTTTTCAGCATTTCGCATGAAAACAGGGTCCAAAATCACTGTTACACGTTTTGCACTGGAGGGCCGGGCGAGTTCTACAATATGTAAGGGTTTTCAAGCTTGCAAACAGGTTTTAAGCTGAGTTCCATGAACATTGTCTAAAATCGTGTTTTTAGGCAAAATCCACAATGCAACCATTTCGACATATGCCAGGAGACACTGTTTGAGGGTAACAGACGGGAAACATTTCTTTTCAGCATTTCGCATGAAAACAGGGTCCAAAATCACTGTTACACGTTTTGCACTGGAGGGCCGGGCGAGTTCTACAATATGTAAGGGTTTTCAAGCTTGCAAACAGGTTTTAAGCTGAGTTCCATGAACATTGTCTAAAATCGTGTTTTTAGGCAAAATCCACAATGCAACCATTTCGACATATGCCAGGAGACACTGTTTGAGGGTAACAGACGGGAAACATTTCTTTTCAGCATTTCGCATGAAAACAGGGTCCAAAATCATTGTTACACGTTTTGCACTGGAGGGCCGGGAGAGTCCTACAATATGTAAGGATTTTCAAGCTTGCAAACAGGTTTTAAGCTGAGTTCCATGAACATTGTCTAAAATCGTGTTTTTAGGCAAAATCCACAATGCAACCATTTCGACATATGCCAGGAGACACTGTTTGAGGGTAACAGACGGGAAACATTTCTTTTCAGCATTTCGCATGAAAACAGGGTCCAAAATCATTGTTACACGTTTTGCACTGGAGGGCCGGGAGAGTCCTACAATATGTAAGGATTTTCAAGCTTGCAAACAGGTTTTAAGCTGAGTTCCATGAACATTGTCTAAAATCGTGTTTTTAGGCAAAATCCACAATGCAACCATTTCGACATATGCCAGGAGACACTGTTTGAGGGTAACAGACGGGAAACATTTCTTTTCAGCATTTCGCATGAAAACAGGGTCCAAAATCACTGTTACATGTTTTGCACTGGAGGGCCGGGCGAGTTCTACAATATGTAAGGGTTTTCAAGCTTGCAAACAGGTTTTAAGCTGAGTTCCATGAACATTGTCTAAAATCGTGTTTTTAGGCAAAATCCACAATGCAACCATTTCGACATATGCCAGGAGACACTGTTTGAGGGTAACAGACGGGAAACATTTCTTTTCAGCATTTCGCATGAAAACAGGGTCCAAAATCACTGTTACACGTTTTGCACTGGAGGGCCGGGCGAGTTCTACAATATGTAAGGGTTTTCAAGCTTGCAAACAGGTTTTAAGCTGAGTTCCATGAACATTGTCTAAAATCGTGTTTTTAGGCAAAATCCACAATGCAACCATTTCGACATATGCCAGGAGACACTGTTTGAGGGTAACAGACGGGAAACATTTTTTTTCAGCATTTCGCATGAAAACAGGGTCCAAAATCATTGTTACACGTTTTGCACTGGAGGGCCGGGAGAGTCCTACAATATGTAAGGATTTTCAAGCTTGCAAACAGGTTTTAAGCTGAGTTCCATGAACATTGTCTAAAATCGTGTTTTTAGGCAAAATCCACAATGCAACCATTTCGACATATGCCAGGAGACACTGTTTGAGGGTAACAGACGGGAAACATTTCTTTTCAGCATTTCGCATGAAAACAGGGTCCAAAATCATTGTTACACGTTTTGCACTGGAGGGCCGGGAGAGTCCTACAATATGTAAGGATTTTCAAGCTTGCAAACAGGTTTTAAGCTGAGTTCCATGAACATTGTCTAAAATCGTGTTTTTAGGCAAAATCCACAATGCAACCATTTCGACATATGCCAGGAGACACTGTTTGAGGGTAACAGACGGGAAACATTTCTTTTCAGCATTTCGCATGAAAACAGGGTCCAAAATCACTGTTACATGTTTTGCACTGGAGGGCCGGGCGAGTTCTACAATATGTAAGGGTTTTCAAGCTTGCAAACAGGTTTTAAGCTGAGTTCCATGAACATTGTCTAAAATCGTGTTTTTAGGCAAAATCCACAATGCAACCATTTCGACATATGCCAGGAGACACTGTTTGAGGGTAACAGACGGGAAACATTTCTTTTCAGCATTTCGCATGAAAACAGGGTCCAAAATCACTGTTACACGTTTTGCACTGGAGGGCCGGGCGAGTTCTACAATATGTAAGGGTTTTCAAGCTTACAAACAGGTTTTAAGCTGAGTTTCATGAACATTGTCTAAAATCGTGTTTTTAGGCAAAATCCACAATGCAACCATTTCGACATATGCCAGGAGACAATGTTTGAGGGTAACAGACGGGAAACATTTCTTTTCAGCATTTCGCATGAAAACAGGGTCCAAAATCACTGTTACACGTTTTGCACTGGAGGGCCGGGCGAGTTCTACAATATGTAAGGGTTTTCAAGCTTGCAAACAGGTTTTAAGCTGAGTTTCATGAACATTATCTAAAATCGTGTTTTTAGGCAAAATCCACAATGCAACCATTTCGACATATGCCAGGAGACACTGTTTGAGGGTAACAGACGGGAAACATTTCTTTTCAGCATTTTGCATGAAAACAAGGTCCCAAATAACTGTTACACGTTTTGCACTGGAGGGCCGGGCGAGTTCTACAATATGTAAGGGTTTTCAAGCTTGCAAACCTAAGCTGAGTTCCATGAACATTGTCTAAAATCGTGTTTTTAGGCAAAATCCACAATGCAACCATTTCGACATATGCCAGGAGACACTGTTTGAGGGTAACAGACGGGAAACATTTCTTTTCAGCATTTCGCATGAAAACAGGGTCCAAAATCACTGTTACACGTTTTGCACTGGAGGGCCGGGCGAGTTCTACAATATGTAAGGGTTTTCAAGCTTGCAAACAGGTTTTAAGCTGAGTTCCATGAACATTGTCTAAAATCGTGTTTTTAGGCAAAATCCACAATGCAACCATTTCGACATATGCCAGGAGACACTGTTTGAGGGTAACAGACGGGAAACATTTCTTTTCAGCATTTCGCATGAAAACAGGGTCCAAAATCACTGTTACACGTTTTGCACTGGAGGGCCGGGCGAGTTCTACAATATGTAAGGGTTTTCAAGCTTGCAAACAGGTTTTAAGCTGAGTTCCATGAACATTGTCTAAAATCGTGTTTTTAGGCAAAATCCACAATGCAACCATTTCGACATATGCCAGGAGACACTGTTTGAGGGTAACAGACGGGAAACATTTCTTTTCAGCATTTCGCATGAAAACAGGGTCCAAAATCACTGTTACACGTTTTGCACTGGAGGGCCGGGCGAGTTCTACAATATGTAAGGGTTTTCAAGCTTGCAAACAGGTTTTAAGCTGAGTTCCATGAACATTGTCTAAAATCGTGTTTTTAGGCAAAATCCACAATGCAACCATTTCGACATATGCCAGGAGACACTGTTTGAGGGTAACAGACGGGAAACATTTCTTTTCAGCATTTCGCATGAAAACAGGGTCCAAAATCATTGTTACACGTTTTGCACTGGAGGGCCGGGAGAGTCCTACAATATGTAAGGATTTTCAAGCTTGCAAACAGGTTTTAAGCTGAGTTCCATGAACATTGTCTAAAATCGTGTTTTTAGGCAAAATCCACAATGCAACCATTTCGACATATGCCAGGAGACACTGTTTGAGGGTAACAGACGGGAAACATTTCTTTTCAGCATTTCGCATGAAAACAGGGTCCAAAATCACTGTTACATGTTTTGCACTGGAGGGCCGGGCGAGTTCTACAATATGTAAGGGTTTTCAAGCTTGCAAACAGGTTTTAAGCTGAGTTCCATGAACATTGTCTAAAATCGTGTTTTTAGGCAAAATCCACAATGCAACCATTTCGACATATGCCAGGAGACACTGTTTGAGGGTAACAGACGGGAAACATTTCTTTTCAGCATTTCGCATGAAAACAGGGTCCAAAATCACTGTTACACGTTTTGCACTGGAGGGCCGGGCGAGTTCTACAATATGTAAGGGTTTTCAAGCTTGCAAACAGGTTTTAAGCTGAGTTCCATGAACATTGTCTAAAATCGTGTTTTTAGGCAAAATCCACAATGCAACCATTTCGACATATGCCAGGAGACACTGTTTGAGGGTAACAGACGGGAAACATTTCTTTTCAGCATTTCGCATGAAAACAGGGTCCAAAATCATTGTTACACGTTTTGCACTGGAGGGCCGGGAGAGTCCTACAATATGTAAGGATTTTCAAGCTTGCAAACAGGTTTTAAGCTGAGTTCCATGAACATTGTCTAAAATCGTGTTTTTAGGCAAAATCCACAATGCAACCATTTCGACATATGCCAGGAGACACTGTTTGAGGGTAACAGACGGGAAACATTTCTTTTCAGCATTTCGCATGAAAACAGGGTCCAAAATCATTGTTACACGTTTTGCACTGGAGGGCCGGGAGAGTCCTACAATATGTAAGGATTTTCAAGCTTGCAAACAGGTTTTAAGCTGAGTTCCATGAACATTGTCTAAAATCGTGTTTTTAGGCAAAATCCACAATGCAACCATTTCGACATATGCCAGGAGACACTGTTTGAGGGTAACAGACGGGAAACATTTCTTTTCAGCATTTCGCATGAAAACAGGGTCCAAAATCACTGTTACATGTTTTGCACTGGAGGGCCGGGCGAGTTCTACAATATGTAAGGGTTTTCAAGCTTGCAAACAGGTTTTAAGCTGAGTTCCATGAACATTGTCTAAAATCGTGTTTTTAGGCAAAATCCACAATGCAACCATTTCGACATATGCCAGGAGACACTGTTTGAGGGTAACAGACGGGAAACATTTCTTTTCAGCATTTCGCATGAAAACAGGGTCCAAAATCACTGTTACACGTTTTGCACTGGAGGGCCGGGCGAGTTCTACAATATGTAAGGGTTTTCAAGCTTACAAACAGGTTTTAAGCTGGGTTTCATGAACATTGTCTAAAATCGTGTTTTTAGGCAAAATCCACAATGCAACCATTTCGACATATGCCAGGAGACAATGTTTGAGGGTAACAGACGGGAAACATTTCTTTTCAGCATTTCGCATGAAAACAGGGTCCAAAATCACTGTTACACGTTTTGCACTGGAGGGCCGGGCGAGTTCTACAATATGTAAGGGTTTTCAAGCTTGCAAACAGGTTTTAAGCTGAGTTTCATGAACATTATCTAAAATCGTGTTTTTAGGCAAAATCCACAATGCAACCATTTCGACATATGCCAGGAGACACTGTTTGAGGGTAACAGACGGGAAACATTTCTTTTCAGCATTTTGCATGAAAACAAGGTCCCAAATAACTGTTACACGTTTTGCACTGGAGGGCCGGGCGAGTTCTACAATATGTAAGGGTTTTCAAGCTTGCAAACCTAAGCTGAGTTCCATGAACATTGTCTAAAATCGTGTTTTTAGGCAAAATCCACAATGCAACCATTTCGACATATGCCAGGAGACACTGTTTGAGGGTAACAGACGGGAAACATGTCTTTTCAGCATTTTGCATGAAAACAAGGTCCAAAATAACTGTTACACGTTTTGCACTGGAGGGCCGGGCGAGTTCTACAATATGTAAGGGTTTTCAAGCTTGCAAACAGGTTTTAAGCTGAGTTCCATGAACATTGTCTAAAATCGTGTTTTTAGGCAAAATCCACAATGCAACCATTTCGACATATGCCAGGAGACACTGTTTGAGGGTAACAGACGGGAAACATTTCTTTTCAGCATTTCGCATGAAAACAGGGTCCAAAATCACTGTTACACGTTTTGCACTGGAGGGCCGGGCGAGTTCTACAATATGTAAGGGTTTTCAAGCTTGCAAACAGGTTTTAAGCTGAGTTCCATGAACATTGTCTAAAATCGTGTTTTTAGGCAAAATCCACAATGCAACCATTTCGACATATGCCAGGAGACACTGTTTGAGGGTAACAGACGGGAAACATTTCTTTTCAGCATTTCGCATGAAAACATGGTCCAAAATCACTGTTACACGTTTTGCACTGGAGGGCCGGGCGAGTTCTACAATATGTAAGGGTTTTCAAGCTTGCAAACAGGTTTTAAGCTGAGTTCCATGAACATTGTCTAAAATCGTGTTTTTAGGCAAAATCCACAATGCAACCATTTCGACATATGCCAGGAGACACTGTTTGAGGGTAACAGACGGGAAACATTTCTTTTCAGCATTTCGCATGAAAACAGGGTCCAAAATCACTGTTACACGTTTTGCACTGGAGGGCCGGGCGAGTTCTACAATATGTAAGGGTTTTCAAGCTTGCAAACAGGTTTTAAGCTGAGTTCCATGAACATTGTCTAAAATCGTGTTTTTAGGCAAAATCCACAATGCAACCATTTCGACATATGCCAGGAGACACTGTTTGAGGGTAACAGACGGGAAACATTTCTTTTCAGCATTTCGCATGAAAACATGGTCCAAAATCACTGTTACACGTTTTGCACTGGAGGGCCGGGCGAGTTCTACAATATGTAAGGGTTTTCAAGCTTGCAAACAGGTTTTAAGCTGAGTTCCATGAACATTGTCTAAAATCGTGTTTTTAGGCAAAATCCACAATGCAACCATTTCGACATATGCCAGGAGACACTGTTTGAGGGTAACAGACGGGAAACATTTCTTTTCAGCATTTCGCATGAAAACAGGGTCCAAAATCACTGTTACACGTTTTGCACTGGAGGGCCGGGAGAGTTCTACAATATGTAAGGGTTTTCAAGCTTGCAAACAGGTTTTAAGCTGAGTTCCATGAACATTGTCTAAAATCGTGTTTTTAGGCAAAATCCACAATGCAACCATTTCGACATATGCCAGGAGACACTGTTTGAGGGTAACAGACGGGAAACATTTCTTTTCAGCATTTCGCATGAAAACAGGGTCCAAAATCACTGTTACATGTTTTGCACTGGAGGGCCGGGCGAGTTCTACAATATGTAAGGGTTTTCAAGCTTGCAAACAGGTTTTAAGCTGAGTTCCATGAACATTGTCTAAAATCGTGTTTTTAGGCAAAATCCACAATGCAACCATTTCGACATATGCCAGGAGACACTGTTTGAGGGTAACAGACGGGAAACATTTCTTTTCAGCATTTCGCATGAAAACAGGGTCCAAAATCACTGTTACACGTTTTGCACTGGAGGGCCTGGCGAGTTCTACAATATGTAAGGGTTTTCAAGCTTGCAAACAGGTTTTAAGCTGAGTTCCATGAACATTGTCTAAAATCGTGTTTTTAGGCAAAATCCACAATGCAACCATTTCGACATATGCCAGGAGACACTGTTTGAGGGTAACAGACGGGAAACATTTCTTTTCAGCATTTCGCATGAAAACAGGGTCCAAAATCACTGTTACACGTTTTGCACTGGAGGGCCGGGCGAGTTCTACAATATGTAAGGGTTTTCAAGCTTGCAAACAGGTTTTAAGCTGAGTTCCATGAACATTGTCTAAAATCGTGTTTTTAGGCAAAATCCACAATGCAACCATTTCGACATATGCCAGGAGACACTGTTTGAGGGTAACAGACGGGAAACATTTTTTTTCAGCATTTCGCATGAAAACAGGGTCCAAAATCATTGTTACACGTTTTGCACTGGAGGGCCGGGAGAGTCCTACAATATGTAAGGATTTTCAAGCTTGCAAACAGGTTTTAAGCTGAGTTCCATGAACATTGTCTAAAATCGTGTTTTTAGGCAAAATCCACAATGCAACCATTTCGACATATGCCAGGAGACACTGTTTGAGGGTAACAGACGGGAAACATTTCTTTTCAGCATTTCGCATGAAAACAGGGTCCAAAATCATTGTTACACGTTTTGCACTGGAGGGCCGGGAGAGTCCTACAATATGTAAGGATTTTCAAGCTTGCAAACAGGTTTTAAGCTGAGTTCCATGAACATTGTCTAAAATCGTGTTTTTAGGCAAAATCCACAATGCAACCATTTCGACATATGCCAGGAGACACTGTTTGAGGGTAACAGACGGGAAACATTTCTTTTCAGCATTTCGCATGAAAACAGGGTCCAAAATCACTGTTACATGTTTTGCACTGGAGGGCCGGGCGAGTTCTACAATATGTAAGGGTTTTCAAGCTTGCAAACAGGTTTTAAGCTGAGTTCCATGAACATTGTCTAAAATCGTGTTTTTAGGCAAAATCCACAATGCAACCATTTCGACATATGCCAGGAGACACTGTTTGAGGGTAACAGACGGGAAACATTTCTTTTCAGCATTTCGCATGAAAACAGGGTCCAAAATCACTGTTACACGTTTTGCACTGGAGGGCCGGGCGAGTTCTACAATATGTAAGGGTTTTCAAGCTTACAAACAGGTTTTAAGCTGAGTTTCATGAACATTGTCTAAAATCGTGTTTTTAGGCAAAATCCACAATGCAACCATTTCGACATATGCCAGGAGACAATGTTTGAGGGTAACAGACGGGAAACATTTCTTTTCAGCATTTCGCATGAAAACAGGGTCCAAAATCACTGTTACACGTTTTGCACTGGAGGGCCGGGCGAGTTCTACAATATGTAAGGGTTTTCAAGCTTGCAAACAGGTTTTAAGCTGAGTTTCATGAACATTATCTAAAATCGTGTTTTTAGGCAAAATCCACAATGCAACCATTTCGACATATGCCAGGAGACACTGTTTGAGGGTAACAGACGGGAAACATTTCTTTTCAGCATTTTGCATGAAAACAAGGTCCCAAATAACTGTTACACGTTTTGCACTGGAGGGCCGGGCGAGTTCTACAATATGTAAGGGTTTTCAAGCTTGCAAACCTAAGCTGAGTTCCATGAACATTGTCTAAAATCGTGTTTTTAGGCAAAATCCACAATGCAACCATTTCGACATATGCCAGGAGACACTGTTTGAGGGTAACAGACGGGAAACATTTCTTTTCAGCATTTCGCATGAAAACAGGGTCCAAAATCACTGTTACACGTTTTGCACTGGAGGGCCGGGCGAGTTCTACAATATGTAAGGGTTTTCAAGCTTGCAAACAGGTTTTAAGCTGAGTTCCATGAACATTGTCTAAAATCGTGTTTTTAGGCAAAATCCACAATGCAACCATTTCGACATATGCCAGGAGACACTGTTTGAGGGTAACAGACGGGAAACATTTCTTTTCAGCATTTCGCATGAAAACAGGGTCCAAAATCACTGTTACACGTTTTGCACTGGAGGGCCGGGCGAGTTCTACAATATGTAAGGGTTTTCAAGCTTGCAAACAGGTTTTAAGCTGAGTTCCATGAACATTGTCTAAAATCGTGTTTTTAGGCAAAATCCACAATGCAACCATTTCGACATATGCCAGGAGACACTGTTTGAGGGTAACAGACGGGAAACATTTCTTTTCAGCATTTCGCATGAAAACAGGGTCCAAAATCACTGTTACACGTTTTGCACTGGAGGGCCGGGCGAGTTCTACAATATGTAAGGGTTTTCAAGCTTGCAAACAGGTTTTAAGCTGAGTTCCATGAACATTGTCTAAAATCGTGTTTTTAGGCAAAATCCACAATGCAACCATTTCGACATATGCCAGGAGACACTGTTTGAGGGTAACAGACGGGAAACATTTCTTTTCAGCATTTCGCATGAAAACAGGGTCCAAAATCATTGTTACACGTTTTGCACTGGAGGGCCGGGAGAGTCCTACAATATGTAAGGATTTTCAAGCTTGCAAACAGGTTTTAAGCTGAGTTCCATGAACATTGTCTAAAATCGTGTTTTTAGGCAAAATCCACAATGCAACCATTTCGACATATGCCAGGAGACACTGTTTGAGGGTAACAGACGGGAAACATTTCTTTTCAGCATTTCGCATGAAAACAGGGTCCAAAATCACTGTTACATGTTTTGCACTGGAGGGCCGGGCGAGTTCTACAATATGTAAGGGTTTTCAAGCTTGCAAACAGGTTTTAAGCTGAGTTCCATGAACATTGTCTAAAATCGTGTTTTTAGGCAAAATCCACAATGCAACCATTTCGACATATGCCAGGAGACACTGTTTGAGGGTAACAGACGGGAAACATTTCTTTTCAGCATTTCGCATGAAAACAGGGTCCAAAATCACTGTTACACGTTTTGCACTGGAGGGCCGGGCGAGTTCTACAATATGTAAGGGTTTTCAAGCTTGCAAACAGGTTTTAAGCTGAGTTCCATGAACATTGTCTAAAATCGTGTTTTTAGGCAAAATCCACAATGCAACCATTTCGACATATGCCAGGAGACACTGTTTGAGGGTAACAGACGGGAAACATTTCTTTTCAGCATTTCGCATGAAAACAGGGTCCAAAATCATTGTTACACGTTTTGCACTGGAGGGCCGGGAGAGTCCTACAATATGTAAGGATTTTCAAGCTTGCAAACAGGTTTTAAGCTGAGTTCCATGAACATTGTCTAAAATCGTGTTTTTAGGCAAAATCCACAATGCAACCATTTCGACATATGCCAGGAGACACTGTTTGAGGGTAACAGACGGGAAACATTTCTTTTCAGCATTTCGCATGAAAACAGGGTCCAAAATCATTGTTACACGTTTTGCACTGGAGGGCCGGGAGAGTCCTACAATATGTAAGGATTTTCAAGCTTGCAAACAGGTTTTAAGCTGAGTTCCATGAACATTGTCTAAAATCGTGTTTTTAGGCAAAATCCACAATGCAACCATTTCGACATATGCCAGGAGACACTGTTTGAGGGTAACAGACGGGAAACATTTCTTTTCAGCATTTCGCATGAAAACAGGGTCCAAAATCACTGTTACATGTTTTGCACTGGAGGGCCGGGCGAGTTCTACAATATGTAAGGGTTTTCAAGCTTGCAAACAGGTTTTAAGCTGAGTTCCATGAACATTGTCTAAAATCGTGTTTTTAGGCAAAATCCACAATGCAACCATTTCGACATATGCCAGGAGACACTGTTTGAGGGTAACAGACGGGAAACATTTCTTTTCAGCATTTCGCATGAAAACAGGGTCCAAAATCACTGTTACACGTTTTGCACTGGAGGGCCGGGCGAGTTCTACAATATGTAAGGGTTTTCAAGCTTACAAACAGGTTTTAAGCTGGGTTTCATGAACATTGTCTAAAATCGTGTTTTTAGGCAAAATCCACAATGCAACCATTTCGACATATGCCAGGAGACAATGTTTGAGGGTAACAGACGGGAAACATTTCTTTTCAGCATTTCGCATGAAAACAGGGTCCAAAATCACTGTTACACGTTTTGCACTGGAGGGCCGGGCGAGTTCTACAATATGTAAGGGTTTTCAAGCTTGCAAACAGGTTTTAAGCTGAGTTTCATGAACATTATCTAAAATCGTGTTTTTAGGCAAAATCCACAATGCAACCATTTCGACATATGCCAGGAGACACTGTTTGAGGGTAACAGACGGGAAACATTTCTTTTCAGCATTTTGCATGAAAACAAGGTCCCAAATAACTGTTACACGTTTTGCACTGGAGGGCCGGGCGAGTTCTACAATATGTAAGGGTTTTCAAGCTTGCAAACCTAAGCTGAGTTCCATGAACATTGTCTAAAATCGTGTTTTTAGGCAAAATCCACAATGCAACCATTTCGACATATGCCAGGAGACACTGTTTGAGGGTAACAGACGGGAAACATGTCTTTTCAGCATTTTGCATGAAAACAAGGTCCAAAATAACTGTTACACGTTTTGCACTGGAGGGCCGGGCGAGTTCTACAATATGTAAGGGTTTTCAAGCTTGCAAACAGGTTTTAAGCTGAGTTCCATGAACATTGTCTAAAATCGTGTTTTTAGGCAAAATCCACAATGCAACCATTTCGACATATGCCAGGAGACACTGTTTGAGGGTAACAGACGGGAAACATTTCTTTTCAGCATTTCGCATGAAAACAGGGTCCAAAATCACTGTTACACGTTTTGCACTGGAGGGCCGGGCGAGTTCTACAATATGTAAGGGTTTTCAAGCTTGCAAACAGGTTTTAAGCTGAGTTCCATGAACATTGTCTAAAATCGTGTTTTTAGGCAAAATCCACAATGCAACCATTTCGACATATGCCAGGAGACACTGTTTGAGGGTAACAGACGGGAAACATTTCTTTTCAGCATTTCGCATGAAAACATGGTCCAAAATCACTGTTACACGTTTTGCACTGGAGGGCCGGGCGAGTTCTACAATATGTAAGGGTTTTCAAGCTTGCAAACAGGTTTTAAGCTGAGTTCCATGAACATTGTCTAAAATCGTGTTTTTAGGCAAAATCCACAATGCAACCATTTCGACATATGCCAGGAGACACTGTTTGAGGGTAACAGACGGGAAACATTTCTTTTCAGCATTTCGCATGAAAACAGGGTCCAAAATCACTGTTACACGTTTTGCACTGGAGGGCCGGGCGAGTTCTACAATATGTAAGGGTTTTCAAGCTTGCAAACAGGTTTTAAGCTGAGTTCCATGAACATTGTCTAAAATCGTGTTTTTAGGCAAAATCCACAATGCAACCATTTCGACATATGCCAGGAGACACTGTTTGAGGGTAACAGACGGGAAACATTTCTTTTCAGCATTTCGCATGAAAACATGGTCCAAAATCACTGTTACACGTTTTGCACTGGAGGGCCGGGCGAGTTCTACAATATGTAAGGGTTTTCAAGCTTGCAAACAGGTTTTAAGCTGAGTTCCATGAACATTGTCTAAAATCGTGTTTTTAGGCAAAATCCACAATGCAACCATTTCGACATATGCCAGGAGACACTGTTTGAGGGTAACAGACGGGAAACATTTCTTTTCAGCATTTCGCATGAAAACAGGGTCCAAAATCACTGTTACACGTTTTGCACTGGAGGGCCGGGAGAGTTCTACAATATGTAAGGGTTTTCAAGCTTGCAAACAGGTTTTAAGCTGAGTTCCATGAACATTGTCTAAAATCGTGTTTTTAGGCAAAATCCACAATGCAACCATTTCGACATATGCCAGGAGACACTGTTTGAGGGTAACAGACGGGAAACATTTCTTTTCAGCATTTCGCATGAAAACAGGGTCCAAAATCACTGTTACATGTTTTGCACTGGAGGGCCGGGCGAGTTCTACAATATGTAAGGGTTTTCAAGCTTGCAAACAGGTTTTAAGCTGAGTTCCATGAACATTGTCTAAAATCGTGTTTTTAGGCAAAATCCACAATGCAACCATTTCGACATATGCCAGGAGACACTGTTTGAGGGTAACAGACGGGAAACATTTCTTTTCAGCATTTCGCATGAAAACAGGGTCCAAAATCACTGTTACACGTTTTGCACTGGAGGGCCTGGCGAGTTCTACAATATGTAAGGGTTTTCAAGCTTGCAAACAGGTTTTAAGCTGAGTTCCATGAACATTGTCTAAAATCGTGTTTTTAGGCAAAATCCACAATGCAACCATTTCGACATATGCCAGGAGACAATGTTTGAGGGTAACAGACGGGAAACATTTCTTTTCAGCATTTCGCATGAAAACAGGGTCTAAAATCACTGTTACACGTTTTGCACTGGAGGGCCGGGCGAGTTCTACAATATGTAAGGGTTTTCAAGCTTGCAAACAGGTTTTAAGCTGAGTTCCATGAACATTGTCTAAAATCGTGTTTTTAGGCAAAATCCACAATGCAACCATTTCGACATATGCCAGGAGACACTGTTTGAGGGTAACAGACGGGAAACATTTCTTTTCAGCATTTTGCATGAAAACAAGGTCCAAAATAACTGTTACACGTTTTGCACTGGAGGGCCGGGCGAGTTCTACAATATGTAAGGGTTTTCAAGCTTGCAAACAGGTTTTAAGCTGAGTTCCATGAACATTGTCTAAAATCGTGTTTTTAGGCAAAATCCACAATGCAACCATTTCGACATATGCCAGGAGACACTGTTTGAGGGTAACAGACGGGAAACATTTCTTTTCAGCATTTCGCATGAAAACAGGGTCCAAAATCACTGTTACACGTTTTGCACTGGAGGGCCGGGCGAGTTCTACAATATGTAAGGGTTTTCAAGCTTGCAAACAGGTTTTAAGCTGAGTTCCATGAACATTGTCTAAAATCGTGTTTTTAGGCAAAATCCACAATGCAACCATTTCGACATATGCCAGGAGACACTGTTTGAGGGTAACAGACGGGAAACATTTCTTTTCAGCATTTCGCATGAAAACAGGGTCCAAAATCACTGTTACACGTTTTGCACTGGAGGGCCGGGCGAGTTCTACAATATGTAAGGGTTTTCAAGCTTGCAAACAGGTTTTAAGCTGAGTTCCATGAACATTGTCTAAAATCGTGTTTTTAGGCAAAATCCACAATGCAACCATTTCGACATATGCCAGGAGACACTGTTTGAGGGTAACAGACGGGAAACATTTCTTTTCAGCATTTCGCATGAAAACATGGTCCAAAATCACTGTTACACGTTTTGCACTGGAGGGCCGGGCGAGTTCTACAATATGTAAGGGTTTTCAAGCTTGCAAACAGGTTTTAAGCTGAGTTCCATGAACATTGTCTAAAATCGTGTTTTTAGGCAAAATCCACAATGCAACCATTTCGACATATGCCAGGAGACACTGTTTGAGGGTAACAGACGGGAAACATTTCTTTTCAGCATTTCGCATGAAAACAGGGTCCAAAATCACTGTTACACGTTTTGCACTGGAGGGCCGGGAGAGTTCTACAATATGTAAGGGTTTTCAAGCTTGCAAACAGGTTTTAAGCTGAGTTCCATGAACATTGTCTAAAATCGTGTTTTTAGGCAAAATCCACAATGCAACCATTTCGACATATGCCAGGAGACACTGTTTGAGGGTAACAGACGGGAAACATTTCTTTTCAGCATTTCGCATGAAAACAGGGTCCAAAATCACTGTTACATGTTTTGCACTGGAGGGCCGGGCGAGTTCTACAATATGTAAGGGTTTTCAAGCTTGCAAACAGGTTTTAAGCTGAGTTCCATGAACATTGTCTAAAATCGTGTTTTTAGGCAAAATCCACAATGCAACCATTTCGACATATGCCAGGAGACACTGTTTGAGGGTAACAGACGGGAAACATTTCTTTTCAGCATTTCGCATGAAAACAGGGTCCAAAATCACTGTTACACGTTTTGCACTGGAGGGCCGGGCGAGTTCTACAATATGTAAGGGTTTTCAAGCTTGCAAACAGGTTTTAAGCTGAGTTCCATGAACATTGTCTAAAATCGTGTTTTTAGGCAAAATCCACAATGCAACCATTTCGACATATGCCAGGAGACACTGTTTGAGGGTAACAGACGGGAAACATTTCTTTTCAGCATTTCGCATGAAAACAGGGTCCAAAATCACTGTTACACGTTTTGCACTGGAGGGCCGGGCGAGTTCTACAATATGTAAGGGTTTTCAAGCTTGCAAACAGGTTTTAAGCTGAGTTCCATGAACATTGTCTAAAATCGTGTTTTTAGGCAAAATCCACAATGCAACCATTTCGACATATGCCAGGAGACACTGTTTGAGGGTAACAGACGGGAAACATTTCTTTTCAGCATTTCGCATGAAAACAGGGTCCAAAATCATTGTTACACGTTTTGCACTGGAGGGCCGGGCGAGTTCTACAATATGTAAGGGTTTTCAAGCTTGCAAACAGGTTTTAAGCTGAGTTCCATGAACATTGTCTAAAATCGTGTTTTTAGGCAAAATCCACAATGCAACCATTTCGACATATGCCAGGAGACACTGTTTGAGGGTAACAGACGGGAAACATTTCTTTTCAGCATTTCGCATGAAAACAGGGTCCAAAATCACTGTTACACGTTTTGCACTGGAGGGCCGGGCGAGTTCTACAATATGTAAGGGTTTTCAAGCTTGCAAACAGGTTTTAAGCTGAGTTCCATGAACATTGTCTAAAATCGTGTTTTTAGGCAAAATCCACAATGCAACCATTTCGACATATGCCAGGAGACACTGTTTGAGGGTAACAGACGGGAAACATTTCTTTTCAGCATTTCGCATGAAAACATGGTCCAAAATCACTGTTACACGTTTTGCACTGGAGGGCCGGGCGAGTTCTACAATATGTAAGGGTTTTCAAGCTTGCAAACAGGTTTTAAGCTGAGTTCCATGAACATTGTCTAAAATCGTGTTTTTAGGCAAAATCCACAATGCAACCATTTCGACATATGCCAGGAGACACTGTTTGAGGGTAACAGACGGGAAACATTTCTTTTCAGCATTTCGCATGAAAACAGGGTCCAAAATCACTGTTACACGTTTTGCACTGGAGGGCCGGGAGAGTTCTACAATATGTAAGGGTTTTCAAGCTTGCAAACAGGTTTTAAGCTGAGTTCCATGAACATTGTCTAAAATCGTGTTTTTAGGCAAAATCCACAATGCAACCATTTCGACATATGCCAGGAGACACTGTTTGAGGGTAACAGACGGGAAACATTTCTTTTCAGCATTTCGCATGAAAACAGGGTCCAAAATCACTGTTACATGTTTTGCACTGGAGGGCCGGGCGAGTTCTACAATATGTAAGGGTTTTCAAGCTTGCAAACAGGTTTTAAGCTGAGTTCCATGAACATTGTCTAAAATCGTGTTTTTAGGCAAAATCCACAATGCAACCATTTCGACATATGCCAGGAGACACTGTTTGAGGGTAACAGACGGGAAACATTTCTTTTCAGCATTTCGCATGAAAACATGGTCCAAAATCACTGTTACACGTTTTGCACTGGAGGGCCGGGCGAGTTCTACAATATGTAAGGGTTTTCAAGCTTGCAAACAGGTTTTAAGCTGAGTTCCATGAACATTGTCTAAAATCGTGTTTTTAGGCAAAATCCACAATGCAACCATTTCGACATATGCCAGGAGACACTGTTTGAGGGTAACAGACGGGAAACATTTCTTTTCAGCATTTCGCATGAAAACATGGTCCAAAATCACTGTTACACGTTTTGCACTGGAGGGCCGGGCGAGTTCTACAATATGTAAGGGTTTTCAAGCTTGCAAACAGGTTTTAAGCTGAGTTCCATGAACATTGTCTAAAATCGTGTTTTTAGGCAAAATCCACAATGCAACCATTTCGACATATGCCAGGAGACACTGTTTGAGGGTAACAGACGGGAAACATTTCTTTTCAGCATTTCGCATGAAAACAGGGTCCAAAATCACTGTTACATGTTTTGCACTGGAGGGCCAGGCGAGTTCTACAATATGTAAGGGTTTTCAAGCTTGCAAACAGGTTTTAAGCTGAGTTCCATGAACATTGTCTAAAATCGTGTTTTTAGGCAAAATCCACAATGCAACCATTTCGACATATGCCAGGAGACACTGTTTGAGGGTAACAGACGGGAAACATTTCTTTTCAGCATTTCGCATGAAAACAGGGTCCAAAATCACTGTTACACGTTTTGCACTGGAGGGCCGGGCGAGTTCTACAATATGTAAGGGTTTTCAAGCTTGCAAACAGGTTTTAAGCTGAGTTCCATGAACATTGTCTAAAATCGTGTTTTTAGGCAAAATCCACAATGCAACCATTTCGACATATGCCAGGAGACACTGTTTGAGGGTAACAGACGGGAAACATTTCTTTTCAGCATTTCGCATGAAAACAGGGTCCAAAATCATTGTTACACGTTTTGCACTGGAGGGCCGGGAGAGTCCTACAATATGTAAGGATTTTCAAGCTTGCAAACAGGTTTTAAGCTGAGTTCCATGAACATTGTCTAAAATCGTGTTTTTAGGCAAAATCCACAATGCAACCATTTCGACATATGCCAGGAGACACTGTTTGAGGGTAACAGACGGGAAACATTTCTTTTCAGCATTTCGCATGAAAACAGGGTCCAAAATCACTGTTACACGTTTTGCACTGGAGGGCCGGGCGAGTTCTACAATATGTAAGGGTTTTCAAGCTTGCAAACAGGTTTTAAGCTGAGTTCCATGAACATTGTCTAAAATCGTGTTTTTAGGCAAAATCCACAATGCAACCATTTCGACATATGCCAGGAGACACTGTTTGAGGGTAACAGACGGGAAACATTTCTTTTCAGCATTTCGCATGAAAACAGGGTCCAAAATCACTGTTACACGTTTTGCACTGGAGGGCCGGGCGAGTTCTACAATATGTAAGGGTTTTCAAGCTTGCAAACAGGTTTTAAGCTGAGTTCCATGAACATTGTCTAAAATCGTGTTTTTAGGCAAAATCCACAATGCAACCATTTCGACATATGCCAGGAGACACTGTTTGAGGGTAACAGACGGGAAACATTTCTTTTCAGCATTTCGCATGAAAACATGGTCCAAAATCACTGTTACACGTTTTGCACTGGAGGGCCGGGCGAGTTCTACAATATGTAAGGGTTTTCAAGCTTGCAAACAGGTTTTAAGCTGAGTTCCATGAACATTGTCTAAAATCGTGTTTTTAGGCAAAATCCACAATGCAACCATTTCGACATATGCCAGGAGACACTGTTTGAGGGTAACAGACGGGAAACATTTCTTTTCAGCATTTCGCATGAAAACAGGGTCCAAAATCACTGTTACACGTTTTGCACTGGAGGGCCGGGAGAGTTCTACAATATGTAAGGGTTTTCAAGCTTGCAAACAGGTTTTAAGCTGAGTTCCATGAACATTGTCTAAAATCGTGTTTTTAGGCAAAATCCACAATGCAACCATTTCGACATATGCCAGGAGACACTGTTTGAGGGTAACAGACGGGAAACATTTCTTTTCAGCATTTCGCATGAAAACAGGGTCCAAAATCACTGTTACATGTTTTGCACTGGAGGGCCGGGCGAGTTCTACAATATGTAAGGGTTTTCAAGCTTGCAAACAGGTTTTAAGCTGAGTTCCATGAACATTGTCTAAAATCGTGTTTTTAGGCAAAATCCACAATGCAACCATTTCGACATATGCCAGGAGACACTGTTTGAGGGTAACAGACGGGAAACATTTCTTTTCAGCATTTCGCATGAAAACAGGGTCCAAAATCACTGTTACACGTTTTGCACTGGAGGGCCGGGCGAGTTCTACAATATGTAAGGGTTTTCAAGCTTGCAAACAGGTTTTAAGCTGAGTTCCATGAACATTGTCTAAAATCGTGTTTTTAGGCAAAATCCACAATGCAACCATTTCGACATATGCCAGGAGACACTGTTTGAGGGTAACAGACGGGAAACATTTCTTTTCAGCATTTCGCATGAAAACAGGGTCCAAAATCATTGTTACACGTTTTGCACTGGAGGGCCGGGAGAGTCCTACAATATGTAAGGATTTTCAAGCTTGCAAACAGGTTTTAAGCTGAGTTCCATGAACATTGTCTAAAATCGTGTTTTTAGGCAAAATCCACAATGCAACCATTTCGACATATGCCAGGAGACACTGTTTGAGGGTAACAGACGGGAAACATTTCTTTTCAGCATTTCGCATGAAAACAGGGTCCAAAATCACTGTTACATGTTTTGCACTGGAGGGCCGGGCGAGTTCTACAATATGTAAGGGTTTTCAAGCTTGCAAACAGGTTTTAAGCTGAGTTCCATGAACATTGTCTAAAATCGTGTTTTTAGGCAAAATCCACAATGCAACCATTTCGACATATGCCAGGAGACACTGTTTGAGGGTAACAGACGGGAAACATTTCTTTTCAGCATTTCGCATGAAAACAGGGTCCAAAATCACTGTTACACGTTTTGCACTGGAGGGCCGGGCGAGTTCTACAATATGTAAGGGTTTTCAAGCTTGCAAACAGGTTTTAAGCTGAGTTCCATGAACATTGTCTAAAATCGTGTTTTTAGGCAAAATCCACAATGCAACCATTTCGACATATGCCAGGAGACACTGTTTGAGGGTAACAGACGGGAAACATTTCTTTTCAGCATTTCGCATGAAAACAGGGTCCAAAATCATTGTTACACGTTTTGCACTGGAGGGCCGGGAGAGTCCTACAATATGTAAGGATTTTCAAGCTTGCAAACAGGTTTTAAGCTGAGTTCCATGAACATTGTCTAAAATCGTGTTTTTAGGCAAAATCCACAATGCAACCATTTCGACATATGCCAGGAGACACTGTTTGAGGGTAACAGACGGGAAACATTTCTTTTCAGCATTTCGCATGAAAACAGGGTCCAAAATCATTGTTACACGTTTTGCACTGGAGGGCCGGGAGAGTCCTACAATATGTAAGGATTTTCAAGCTTGCAAACAGGTTTTAAGCTGAGTTCCATGAACATTGTCTAAAATCGTGTTTTTAGGCAAAATCCACAATGCAACCATTTCGACATATGCCAGGAGACACTGTTTGAGGGTAACAGACGGGAAACATTTCTTTTCAGCATTTCGCATGAAAACAGGGTCCAAAATCACTGTTACATGTTTTGCACTGGAGGGCCGGGCGAGTTCTACAATATGTAAGGGTTTTCAAGCTTGCAAACAGGTTTTAAGCTGAGTTCCATGAACATTGTCTAATATCGTGTTTTTAGGCAAAATCCACAATGCAACCATTTCGACATATGCCAGGAGACACTGTTTGAGGGTAACAGACGGGAAACATTTCTTTTCAGCATTTCGCATGAAAACAGGGTCCAAAATCACTGTTACACGTTTTGCACTGGAGGGCCGGGCGAGTTCTACAATATGTAAGGGTTTTCAAGCTTGCAAACAGGTTTTAAGCTGAGTTCCATGAACATTGTCTAAAATCGTGTTTTTAGGCAAAATCCACAATGCAACCATTTCGACATATGCCAGGAGACAATGTTTGAGGGTAACAGACGGGAAACATTTCTTTTCAGCATTTCGCATGAAAACAGGGTCCAAAATCACTGTTACACGTTTTGCACTGGAGGGCCGGGCGAGTTCTACAATATGTAAGGGTTTTCAAGCTTACAAACAGGTTTTAAGCTGAGTTTCATGAACATTGTCTAAAATCGTGTTTTTAGGCAAAATCCACAATGCAACCATTTCGACATATGCCAGGAGACAATGTTTGAGGGTAACAGACGGGAAACATTTCTTTTCAGCATTTCGCATGAAAACAGGGTCCAAAATCACTGTTACACGTTTTGCACTGGAGGGCCGGGCGAGTTCTACAATATGTAAGGGTTTTCAAGCTTGCAAACAGGTTTTAAGCTGAGTTCCATGAACATTATCTAAAATCGTGTTTTTAGGCAAAATCCACAATGCAACCATTTCGACATATGCCAGGAGACACTGTTTGAGGGTAACAGACGGGAAACATTTCTTTTCAGCATTTTGCATGAAAACAAGGTCCCAAATAACTGTTACACGTTTTGCACTGGAGGGCCGGGCGAGTTCTACAATATGTAAGGGTTTTCAAGCTTGCAAACAGGTTTTAAGCTGAGTTCCATGAACATTGTCTAAAATCGTGTTTTTAGGCAAAATCCACAATGCAACCATTTCGACATATGCCAGGAGACACTGTTTGAGGGTAACAGACGGGAAACATTTCTTTTCAGCATTTCGCATGAAAACATGGTCCAAAATCACTGTTACACGTTTTGCACTGGAGGGCCGGGCGAGTTCTACAATATGTAAGGGTTTTCAAGCTTGCAAACAGGTTTTAAGCTGAGTTCCATGAACATTGTCTAAAATCGTGTTTTTAGGCAAAATCCACAATGCAACCATTTCGACATATGCCAGGAGACACTGTTTGAGGGTAACAGACGGGAAACATTTCTTTTCAGCATTTCGCATGAAAACAGGGTCCAAAATCACTGTTACACGTTTTGCACTGGAGGGCCGGGAGAGTTCTACAATATGTAAGGGTTTTCAAGCTTGCAAACAGGTTTTAAGCTGAGTTCCATGAACATTGTCTAAAATCGTGTTTTTAGGCAAAATCCACAATGCAACCATTTCGACATATGCCAGGAGACACTGTTTGAGGGTAACAGACGGGAAACATTTCTTTTCAGCATTTCGCATGAAAACAGGGTCCAAAATCACTGTTACATGTTTTGCACTGGAGGGCCGGGCGAGTTCTACAATATGTAAGGGTTTTCAAGCTTGCAAACAGGTTTTAAGCTGAGTTCCATGAACATTGTCTAAAATCGTGTTTTTAGGCAAAATCCACAATGCAACCATTTCGACATATGCCAGGAGACACTGTTTGAGGGTAACAGACGGGAAACATTTCTTTTCAGCATTTCGCATGAAAACAGGGTCCAAAATCACTGTTACACGTTTTGCACTGGAGGGCCTGGCGAGTTCTACAATATGTAAGGGTTTTCAAGCTTGCAAACAGGTTTTAAGCTGAGTTCCATGAACATTGTCTAAAATCGTGTTTTTAGGCAAAATCCACAATGCAACCATTTCGACATATGCCAGGAGACACTGTTTGAGGGTAACAGACGGGAAACATTTCTTTTCAGCATTTCGCATGAAAACAGGGTCCAAAATCACTGTTACATGTTTTGCACTGGAGGGCCGGGCGAGTTCTACAATATGTAAGGGTTTTCAAGCTTGCAAACAGGTTTTAAGCTGAGTTCCATGAACATTGTCTAATATCGTGTTTTTAGGCAAAATCCACAATGCAACCATTTCGACATATGCCAGGAGACACTGTTTGAGGGTAACAGACGGGAAACATTTCTTTTCAGCATTTCGCATGAAAACAGGGTCCAAAATCACTGTTACACGTTTTGCACTGGAGGGCCGGGCGAGTTCTACAATATGTAAGGGTTTTCAAGCTTGCAAACAGGTTTTAAGCTGAGTTCCATGAACATTGTCTAAAATCGTGTTTTTAGGCAAAATCCACAATGCAACCATTTCGACATATGCCAGGAGACACTGTTTGAGGGTAACAGACGGGAAACATTTCTTTTCAGCATTTCGCATGAAAACAGGGTCCAAAATCATTGTTACACGTTTTGCACTGGAGGGCCGGGAGAGTCCTACAATATGTAAGGATTTTCAAGCTTGCAAACAGGTTTTAAGCTGAGTTCCATGAACATTGTCTAAAATCGTGTTTTTAGGCAAAATCCACAATGCAACCATTTCGACATATGCCAGGAGACACTGTTTGAGGGTAACAGACGGTAAACATTTCTTTTCAGCATTTTGCATGAAAACAAGGTCCAAAATAACTGTTACACGTCTTGCACTGGAGGGCCGGGCGAGTTCTACAATATGTAAGGGTTTTCATGCTTGCAAATAGGTTTTAAGCTGAGTTCCATGAACATTGTCTAAAATCGTGTTTTTAGGCAAAATCCACAATGCAACCATTTCGACATATGCCAGGAGACAATGTTTGAGGGTAACAGACGGGAAACATTTCTTTTCAGCATTTCGCATGAAAACAGGGTCCAAAATCACTGTTACACGTTTTGCACTGGAGGGCCGGGCGAGTTCTACAATATGTAAGGGTTTTCAAGCTTACAAACAGGTTTTAAGCTGAGTTTCATGAACATTGTCTAAAATCGTGTTTTTAGGCAAAATCCACAATGCAACCATTTCGACATATGCCAGGAGACAATGTTTGAGGGTAACAGACGGGAAACATTTCTTTTCAGCATTTCGCATGAAAACAGGGTCCAAAATCACTGTTACACGTTTTGCACTGGAGGGCCGGGCGAGTTCTACAATATGTAAGGGTTTTCAAGCTTGCAAACAGGTTTTAAGCTGAGTTCCATGAACATTATCTAAAATCGTGTTTTTAGGCAAAATCCACAATGCAACCATTTCGACATATGCCAGGAGACACTGTTTGAGGGTAACAGACGGGAAACATTTCTTTTCAGCATTTTGCATGAAAACAAGGTCCCAAATAACTGTTACACGTTTTGCACTGGAGGGCCGGGCGAGTTCTACAATATGTAAGGGTTTTCAAGCTTGCAAACAGGTTTTAAGCTGAGTTCCATGAACATTGTCTAAAATCGTGTTTTTAGGCAAAATCCACAATGCAACCATTTCGACATATGCCAGGAGACACTGTTTGAGGGTAACAGACGGGAAACATTTCTTTTCAGCATTTCGCATGAAAACAGGGTCCAAAATCACTGTTACACGTTTTGCACTGGAGGGCCGGGAGAGTTCTACAATATGTAAGGGTTTTCAAGCTTGCAAACAGGTTTTAAGCTGAGTTCCATGAACATTGTCTAAAATCGTGTTTTTAGGCAAAATCCACAATGCAACCATTTCGACATATGCCAGGAGACACTGTTTGAGGGTAACAGACGGGAAACATTTCTTTTCAGCATTTCGCATGAAAACAGGGTCCAAAATCACTGTTACATGTTTTGCACTGGAGGGCCGGGCGAGTTCTACAATATGTAAGGGTTTTCAAGCTTGCAAACAGGTTTTAAGCTGAGTTCCATGAACATTGTCTAAAATCGTGTTTTTAGGCAAAATCCACAATGCAACCATTTCGACATATGCCAGGAGACACTGTTTGAGGGTAACAGACGGGAAACATTTCTTTTCAGCATTTCGCATGAAAACAGGGTCCAAAATCACTGTTACACGTTTTGCACTGGAGGGCCGGGCGAGTTCTACAATATGTAAGGGTTTTCAAGCTTGCAAACAGGTTTTAAGCTGAGTTCCATGAACATTGTCTAAAATCGTGTTTTTAGGCAAAATCCACAATGCAACCATTTCGACATATGCCAGGAGACACTGTTTGAGGGTAACAGACGGGAAACATTTCTTTTCAGCATTTCGCATGAAAACAGGGTCCAAAATCATTGTTACACGTTTTGCACTGGAGGGCCGGGAGAGTCCTACAATATGTAAGGATTTTCAAGCTTGCAAACAGGTTTTAAGCTGAGTTCCATGAACATTGTCTAAAATCGTGTTTTTAGGCAAAATCCACAATGCAACCATTTCGACATATGCCAGGAGACACTGTTTGAGGGTAACAGACGGGAAACATTTCTTTTCAGCATTTCGCATGAAAACAGGGTCCAAAATCACTGTTACATGTTTTGCACTGGAGGGCCGGGCGAGTTCTACAATATGTAAGGGTTTTCAAGCTTGCAAACAGGTTTTAAGCTGAGTTCCATGAACATTGTCTAAAATCGTGTTTTTAGGCAAAATCCACAATGCAACCATTTCGACATATGCCAGGAGACACTGTTTGAGGGTAACAGACGGGAAACATTTCTTTTCAGCATTTCGCATGAAAACAGGGTCCAAAATCACTGTTACACGTTTTGCACTGGAGGGCCGGGCGAGTTCTACAATATGTAAGGGTTTTCAAGCTTGCAAACAGGTTTTAAGCTGAGTTCCATGAACATTGTCTAAAATCGTGTTTTTAGGCAAAATCCACAATGCAACCATTTCGACATATGCCAGGAGACACTGTTTGAGGGTAACAGACGGGAAACATTTCTTTTCAGCATTTCGCATGAAAACAGGGTCCAAAATCATTGTTACACGTTTTGCACTGGAGGGCCGGGAGAGTCCTACAATATGTAAGGATTTTCAAGCTTGCAAACAGGTTTTAAGCTGAGTTCCATGAACATTGTCTAAAATCGTGTTTTTAGGCAAAATCCACAATGCAACCATTTCGACATATGCCAGGAGACACTGTTTGAGGGTAACAGACGGGAAACATTTCTTTTCAGCATTTCGCATGAAAACAGGGTCCAAAATCATTGTTACACGTTTTGCACTGGAGGGCCGGGAGAGTCCTACAATATGTAAGGATTTTCAAGCTTGCAAACAGGTTTTAAGCTGAGTTCCATGAACATTGTCTAAAATCGTGTTTTTAGGCAAAATCCACAATGCAACCATTTCGACATATGCCAGGAGACACTGTTTGAGGGTAACAGACGGGAAACATTTCTTTTCAGCATTTCGCATGAAAACAGGGTCCAAAATCACTGTTACATGTTTTGCACTGGAGGGCCGGGGGAGTTCTACAATATGTAAGGGTTTTCAAGCTTGCAAACAGGTTTTAAGCTGAGTTCCATGAACATTGTCTAAAATCGTGTTTTTAGGCAAAATCCACAATGCAACCATTTCGACATATGCCAGGAGACACTGTTTGAGGGTAACAGAAGGGAAACATTTCTTTTCAGCATTTCGCATGAAAACAGGGTCCAAAATCACTGTTACACGTTTTGCACTGGAGGGCCGGGCGAGTTCTACAATATGTAAGGGTTTTCAAGCTTGCAAACAGGTTTTAAGCTGAGTTCCATGAACATTGTCTAAAATCGTGTTTTTAGGCAAAATCCACAATGCAACCATTTCGACATATGCCAGGAGACACTGTTTGAGGGTAACAGACGGGAAACATTTCTTTTCAGCATTTCGCATGAAAACAGGGTCCAAAATCATTGTTACACGTTTTGCACTGGAGGGCCGGGAGAGTCCTACAATATGTAAGGATTTTCAAGCTTGCAAACAGGTTTTAAGCTGAGTTCCATGAACATTGTCTAAAATCGTGTTTTTAGGCAAAATCCACAATGCAACCATTTCGACATATGCCAGGAGACACTGTTTGAGGGTAACAGACGGTAAACATTTCTTTTCAGCATTTTGCATGAAAACAAGGTCCAAAATAACTGTTACACGTCTTGCACTGGAGGGCCGGGCGAGTTCTACAATATGTAAGGGTTTTCATGCTTGCAAATAGGTTTTAAGCTGAGTTCCATGAACATTGTCTAAAATCGTGTTTTTAGGCAAAATCCACAATGCAACCATTTCGACATATGCCAGGAGACAATGTTTGAGGGTAACAGACGGGAAACATTTCTTTTCAGCATTTCGCATGAAAACAGGGTCCAAAATCACTGTTACACGTTTTGCACTGGAGGGCCGGGCGAGTTCTACAATATGTAAGGGTTTTCAAGCTTACAAACAGGTTTTAAGCTGAGTTTCATGAACATTGTCAAAAATCGTGTTTTTAGGCAAAATCCACAATGCAACCATTTCGACATATGCCAGGAGACAATGTTTGAGGGTAACAGACGGGAAACATTTCTTTTCAGCATTTCGCATGAAAACAGGGTCCAAAATCACTGTTACACGTTTTGCACTGGAGGGCCGGGCGAGTTCTACAATATGTAAGGGTTTTCAAGCTTGCAAACAGGTTTTAAGCTGAGTTCCATGAACATTATCTAAAATCGTGTTTTTAGGCAAAATCCACAATGCAACCATTTCGACATATGCCAGGAGACACTGTTTGAGGGTAACAGACGGGAAACATTTCTTTTCAGCATTTTGCATGAAAACAAGGTCCCAAATAACTGTTACACGTTTTGCACTGGAGGGCCGGGCGAGTTCTACAATATGTAAGGGTTTTCAAGCTTGCAAACCTAAGCTGAGTTCCATGAACATTGTCTAAAATCGTGTTTTTAGGCAAAATCCACAATGCAACCATTTCGACATATGCCAGGAGACACTGTTTGAGGGTAACAGACGGGAAACATTTCTTTTCAGCATTTTGCATGAAAACAAGGTCCAAAATAACTGTTACACGTTTTGCACTGGAGGGCCGGGAGAGTTCTACAATATGTAAGGGTTTTCAAGCTTGCAAACAGGTTTTAAGCTGAGTTCCATGAACATTGTCTAAAATCGTGTTTTTAGGCAAAATCCACAATGCAACCATTTCGACATATGCCAGGAGACACTGTTTGAGGGTAACAGACGGGAAACATTTCTTTTCAGCATTTCGCATGAAAACAGGGTCCAAAATCACTGTTACATGTTTTGCACTGGAGGGCCGGGCGAGTTCTACAATATGTAAGGGTTTTCAAGCTTGCAAACAGGTTTTAAGCTGAGTTCCATGAACATTGTCTAAAATCGTGTTTTTAGGCAAAATCCACAATGCAACCATTTCGACATATGCCAGGAGACACTGTTTGAGGGTAACAGACGGGAAACATTTCTTTTCAGCATTTCGCATGAAAACAGGGTCCAAAATCACTGTTACACGTTTTGCACTGGAGGGCCGGGCGAGTTCTACAATATGTAAGGGTTTTCAAGCTTGCAAACAGGTTTTAAGCTGAGTTCCATGAACATTGTCTAAAATCGTGTTTTTAGGCAAAATCCACAATGCAACCATTTCGACATATGCCAGGAGACACTGTTTGAGGGTAACAGACGGGAAACATTTCTTTTCAGCATTTCGCATGAAAACAGGGTCCAAAATCACTGTTACACGTTTTGCACTGGAGGGCCGGGCGAGTTCTACAATATGTAAGGGTTTTCAAGCTTGCAAACAGGTTTTAAGCTGAGTTCCATGAACATTGTCTAAAATCGTGTTTTTAGGCAAAATCCACAATGCAACCATTTCGACATATGCCAGGAGACACTGTTTGAGGGTAACAGACGGGAAACATTTCTTTTCAGCATTTCGCATGAAAACATGGTCCAAAATCACTGTTACACGTTTTGCACTGGAGGGCCGGGCGAGTTCTACAATATGTAAGGGTTTTCAAGCTTGCAAACAGGTTTTAAGCTGAGTTCCATGAACATTGTCTAAAATCGTGTTTTTAGGCAAAATCCACAATGCAACCATTTCGACATATGCCAGGAGACACTGTTTGAGGGTAACAGACGGGAAACATTTCTTTTCAGCATTTCGCATGAAAACAGGGTCCAAAATCACTGTTACACGTTTTGCACTGGAGGGCCGGGAGAGTTCTACAATATGTAAGGGTTTTCAAGCTTGCAAACAGGTTTTAAGCTGAGTTCCATGAACATTGTCTAAAATCGTGTTTTTAGGCAAAATCCACAATGCAACCATTTCGACATATGCCAGGAGACACTGTTTGAGGGTAACAGACGGGAAACATTTCTTTTCAGCATTTCGCATGAAAACAGGGTCCAAAATCACTGTTACACGTTTTGCACTGGAGGGCCGGGCGAGTTCTACAATATGTAAGGGTTTTCAAGCTTGCAAACAGGTTTTAAGCTGAGTTCCATGAACATTGTCTAAAATCGTGTTTTTAGGCAAAATCCACAATGCAACCATTTCGACATATGCCAGGAGACACTGTTTGAGGGTAACAGACGGGAAACATTTCTTTTCAGCATTTCGCATGAAAACAGGGTCCAAAATCACTGTTACACGTTTTGCACTGGAGGGCCGGGCGAGTTCTACAATATGTAAGGGTTTTCAAGCTTGCAAACAGGTTTTAAGCTGAGTTCCATGAACATTGTCTAAAATCGTGTTTTTAGGCAAAATCCACAATGCAACCATTTCGACATATGCCAGGAGACACTGTTTGAGGGTAACAGACGGGAAACATTTCTTTTCAGCATTTCGCATGAAAACATGGTCCAAAATCACTGTTACACGTTTTGCACTGGAGGGCCGGGCGAGTTCTACAATATGTAAGGGTTTTCAAGCTTGCAAACAGGTTTTAAGCTGAGTTCCATGAACATTGTCTAAAATCGTGTTTTTAGGCAAAATCCACAATGCAACCATTTCGACATATGCCAGGAGACACTGTTTGAGGGTAACAGACGGGAAACATTTCTTTTCAGCATTTCGCATGAAAACAGGGTCCAAAATCACTGTTACACGTTTTGCACTGGAGGGCCGGGCGAGTTCTACAATATGCAAGGGTTTTCAAGCTTGCAAACAGGTTTTAAGCTGAGTTCCATGAACATTGTCTAAAATCGTGTTTTTAGGCAAAATCCACAATGCAACCATTTCGACATATGCCAGGAGACACTGTTTGAGGGTAACAGACGGGAAACATTTCTTTTCAGCATTTCGCATGAAAACATGGTCCAAAATCACTGTTACACGTTTTGCACTGGAGGGCCGGGCGAGTTCTACAATATGTAAGGGTTTTCAAGCTTGCAAACAGGTTTTAAGCTGAGTTCCATGAACATTGTCTAAAATCGTGTTTTTAGGCAAAATCCACAATGCAACCATTTCGACATATGCCAGGAGACACTGTTTGAGGGTAACAGACGGGAAACATTTCTTTTCAGCATTTCGCATGAAAACAGGGTCCAAAATCACTGTTACACGTTTTGCACTGGAGGGCCGGGAGAGTTCTACAATATGTAAGGGTTTTCAAGCTTGCAAACAGGTTTTAAGCTGAGTTCCATGAACATTGTCTAAAATCGTGTTTTTAGGCAAAATCCACAATGCAACCATTTCGACATATGCCAGGAGACACTGTTTGAGGGTAACAGACGGGAAACATTTCTTTTCAGCATTTCGCATGAAAACAGGGTCCAAAATCACTGTTACATGTTTTGCACTGGAGGGCCGGGCGAGTTCTACAATATGTAAGGGTTTTCAAGCTTGCAAACAGGTTTTAAGCTGAGTTCCATGAACATTGTCTAAAATCGTGTTTTTAGGCAAAATCCACAATGCAACCATTTCGACATATGCCAGGAGACACTGTTTGAGGGTAACAGACGGGAAACATTTCTTTTCAGCATTTCGCATGAAAACAGGGTCCAAAATCACTGTTACACGTTTTGCACTGGAGGGCCGGGCGAGTTCTACAATATGTAAGGGTTTTCAAGCTTGCAAACAGGTTTTAAGCTGAGTTCCATGAACATTATCTAAAATCGTGTTTTTAGGCAAAATCCACAATGCAACCATTTCGACATATGCCAGGAGACACTGTTTGAGGGTAACAGACGGGAAACATTTCTTTTCAGCATTTTGCATGAAAACAAGGTCCCAAATAACTGTTACACGTTTTGCACTGGAGGGCCGGGCGAGTTCTACAATATGTAAGGGTTTTCAAGCTTGCAAACCTAAGCTGAGTTCCATGAACATTGTCTAAAATCGTGTTTTTAGGCAAAATCCACAATGCAACCATTTCGACATATGCCAGGAGACACTGTTTGAGGGTAACAGACGGGAAACATTTCTTTTCAGCATTTTGCATGAAAACAAGGTCCAAAATAACTGTTACACGTTTTGCACTGGAGGGCCGGGAGAGTTCTACAATATGTAAGGGTTTTCAAGCTTGCAAACAGGTTTTAAGCTGAGTTCCATGAACATTGTCTAAAATCGTGTTTTTAGGCAAAATCCACAATGCAACCATTTCGACATATGCCAGGAGACACTGTTTGAGGGTAACAGACGGGAAACATTTCTTTTCAGCATTTCGCATGAAAACAGGGTCCAAAATCACTGTTACACGTTTTGCACTGGAGGGCCGGGCGAGTTCTACAATATGTAAGGGTTTTCAAGCT
Organism: Coregonus lavaretus; assembly: GCF_964263955.1. Classification (NCBI taxonomy): domain Eukaryota; kingdom Metazoa; phylum Chordata; class Actinopteri; order Salmoniformes; family Salmonidae; genus Coregonus; species Coregonus lavaretus. Next base: position 43,494 of record NW_028157402.1, read on the forward strand.
TGCAAACAGGTTTTAAGCTGAGTTCCATGAACATTGTCTAAAATCGTGTTTTTAGGCAAAATCCACAATGCAACCATTTCGACATATGCCAGGAGACACTGTTTGAGGGTAACAGACGGGAAACATTTCTTTTCAGCATTTCGCATGAAAACATGGTCCAAAATCACTGTTACACGTTTTGCACTGGAGGGCCGGGCGAGTTCTACAATATGTAAGGGTTTTCAAGCTTGCAAACAGGTTTTAAGCTGAGTTCCATGAACATTGTCTAAAATCGTGTTTTTAGGCAAAATCCACAATGCAACCATTTCGACATATGCCAGGAGACACTGTTTGAGGGTAACAGACGGGAAACATTTCTTTTCAGCATTTCGCATGAAAACAGGGTCCAAAATCACTGTTACACGTTTTGCACTGGAGGGCCGGGCGAGTTCTACAATATGTAAGGGTTTTCAAGCTTGCAAACAGGTTTTAAGCTGAGTTCCATGAACATTGTCTAAAATCGTGTTTTTAGGCAAAATCCACAATGCAACCATTTCGACATATGCCAGGAGACACTGTTTGAGGGTAACAGACGGGAAACATTTCTTTTCAGCATTTCGCATGAAAACAGGGTCCAAAATCACTGTTACACGTTTTGCACTGGAGGGCCGGGAGAGTTCTACAATATGTAAGGGTTTTCAAGCTTGCAAACAGGTTTTAAGCTGAGTTCCATGAACATTGTCTAAAATCGTGTTTTTAGGCAAAATCCACAATGCAACCATTTCGACATATGCCAGGAGACACTGTTTGAGGGTAACAGACGGGAAACATTTCTTTTCAGCATTTCGCATGAAAACAGGGTCCAAAATCACTGTTACATGTTTTGCACTGGAGGGCCGGGCGAGTTCTACAATTTGTAAGGGTTTTCAAGCTTGCAAACAGGTTTTAAGCTGAGTTCCATGAACATTGTCTAAAATCGTGTTTTTAGGCAAAATCCACAATGCAACCATTTCGACATATGCCAGGAGACACTGTTTGAGGGTAACAGACGGGAAACATTTCTTTTCAGCATTTCGCATGAAAACAGGGTCCAAAATCACTGTTACACGTTTTGCACTGGAGGGCCGGGCGAGTTCTACAATATGTAAGGGTTTTCAAGCTTGCAAACAGGTTTTAAGCTGAGTTCCATGAACATTGTCTAAAATCGTGTTTTTAGGCAAAATCCACAATGCAACCATTTCGACATATGCCAGGAGACACTGTTTGAGGGTAACAGACGGGAAACATTTCTTTTCAGCATTTCGCATGAAAACAGGGTCCAAAATCACTGTTACATGTTTTGCACTGGAGGGCCGGGCGAGTTCTACAATATGTAAGGGTTTTCAAGCTTGCAAACAGGTTTTAAGCTGAGTTCCATGAACATTGTCTAAAATCGTGTTTTTAGGCAAAATCCACAATGCAACCATTTCGACATATGCCAGGAGACACTGTTTGAGGGTAACAGACGGGAAACATTTCTTTTCAGCATTTCGCATGAAAACAGGGTCCAAAATCACTGTTACACGTTTTGCACTGGAGGGCCGGGCGAGTTCTACAATATGTAAGGGTTTTCAAGCTTGCAAACAGGTTTTAAGCTGAGTTCCATGAACATTATCTAAAATCGTGTTTTTAGGCAAAATCCACAATGCAACCATTTCGACATATGCCAGGAGACACTGTTTGAGGGTAACAGACGGGAAACATTTCTTTTCAGCATTTTGCATGAAAACAAGGTCCCAAATAACTGTTACACGTTTTGCACTGGAGGGCCGGGCGAGTTCTACAATATGTAAGGGTTTTCAAGCTTGCAAACCTAAGCTGAGTTCCATGAACATTGTCTAAAATCGTGTTTTTAGGCAAAATCCACAATGCAACCATTTCGACATATGCCAGGAGACACTGTTTGAGGGTAACAGACGGGAAACATTTCTTTTCAGCATTTTGCATGAAAACAAGGTCCAAAATAACTGTTACACGTTTTGCACTGGAGGGCCGGGAGAGTTCTACAATATGTAAGGGTTTTCAAGCTTGCAAACAGGTTTTAAGCTGAGTTCCATGAACATTGTCTAAAATCGTGTTTTTAGGCAAAATCCACAATGCAACCATTTCGACATATGCCAGGAGACACTGTTTGAGGGTAACAGACGGGAAACATTTCTTTTCAGCATTTCGCATGAAAACAGGGTCCAAAATCACTGTTACACGTTTTGCACTGGAGGGCCGGGCGAGTTCTACAATATGTAAGGGTTTTCAAGCTTGCAAACAGGTTTTAAGCTGAGTTCCATGAACATTGTCTAAAATCGTGTTTTTAGGCAAAATCCACAATGCAACCATTTCGACATATGCCAGGAGACACTGTTTGAGGGTAACAGACGGGAAACATTTCTTTTCAGCATTTTGCATGAAAACAAGGTCCAAAATAACTGTTACACGTTTTGCACTGGAGGGCCGGGAGAGTTCTACAATATGTAAGGGTTTTCAAGCTTGCAAACAGGTTTTAAGCTGAGTTCCATGAACATTGTCTAAAATCGTGTTTTTAGGCAAAATCCACAATGCAACCATTTCGACATATGCCAGGAGACACTGTTTGAGGGTAACAGACGGGAAACATTTCTTTTCAGCATTTCGCATGAAAACAGGGTCCAAAATCACTGTTACACGTTTTGCACTGGAGGGCCGGGCGAGTTCTACAATATGTAAGGGTTTTCAAGCTTGCAAACAGGTTTTAAGCTGAGTTCCATGAACATTGTCTAAAATCGTGTTTTTAGGCAAAATCCACAATGCAACCATTTCGACATATGCCAGGAGACATTGTTTGAGGGTAACAGACGGGAAACATTTCTTTTCAGCATTTCGCATGAAAACATGGTCCAAAATCACTGTTACACGTTTTGCACTGGAGGGCCGGGCGAGTTCTACAATATGTAAGGGTTTTCAAGCTTGCAAACAGGTTTTAAGCTGAGTTCCATGAACATTGTCTAAAATCGTGTTTTTAGGCAAAATCCACAATGCAACCATTTCGACATATGCCAGGAGACACTGTTTGAGGGTAACAGACGGGAAACATTTCTTTTCAGCATTTCGCATGAAAACAGGGTCCAAAATCACTGTTACACGTTTTGCACTGGAGGGCCGGGCGAGTTCTACAATATGTAAGGGTTTTCAAGCTTGCAAACAGGTTTTAAGCTGAGTTCCATGAACATTGTCTAAAATCGTGTTTTTAGGCAAAATCCACAATGCAACCATTTCGACATATGCCAGGAGACACTGTTTGAGGGTAACAGACGGGAAACATTTCTTTTCAGCATTTCGCATGAAAACAGGGTCCAAAATCACTGTTACACGTTTTGCACTGGAGGGCCGGGAGAGTTCTACAATATGTAAGGGTTTTCAAGCTTGCAAACAGGTTTTAAGCTGAGTTCCATGAACATTGTCTAAAATCGTGTTTTTAGGCAAAATCCACAATGCAACCATTTCGACATATGCCAGGAGACACTGTTTGAGGGTAACAGACGGGAAACATTTCTTTTCAGCATTTCGCATGAAAACAGGGTCCAAAATCACTGTTACATGTTTTGCACTGGAGGGCCGGGCGAGTTCTACAATTTGTAAGGGTTTTCAAGCTTGCAAACAGGTTTTAAGCTGAGTTCCATGAACATTGTCTAAAATCGTGTTTTTAGGCAAAATCCACAATGCAACCATTTCGACATATGCCAGGAGACACTGTTTGAGGGTAACAGACGGGAAACATTTCTTTTCAGCATTTCGCATGAAAACAGGGTCCAAAATCACTGTTACACGTTTTGCACTGGAGGGCCGGGCGAGTTCTACAATATGTAAGGGTTTTCAAGCTTGCAAACAGGTTTTAAGCTGAGTTCCATGAACATTGTCTAAAATCGTGTTTTTAGGCAAAATCCACAATGCAACCATTTCGACATATGCCAGGAGACACTGTTTGAGGGTAACAGACGGGAAACATTTCTTTTCAGCATTTCGCATGAAAACATGGTCCAAAATCACTGTTACACGTTTTGCACTGGAGGGCCGGGCGAGTTCTACAATATGTAAGGGTTTTCAAGCTTGCAAACAGGTTTTAAGCTGAGTTCCATGAACATTGTCTAAAATCGTGTTTTTAGGCAAAATCCACAATGCAACCATTTCGACATATGCCAGGAGACACTGTTTGAGGGTAACAGACGGGAAACATTTCTTTTCAGCATTTCGCATGAAAACAGGGTCCAAAATCACTGTTACACGTTTTGCACTGGAGGGCCGGGCAAGTTCTACAATATGTAAGGGTTTTCAAGCTTGCAAACAGGTTTTAAGCTGAGTTCCATGAACATTGTCTAAAATCGTGTTTTTAGGCAAAATCCACAATGCAACCATTTCGACATATGCCAGGAGACACTGTTTGAGGGTAACAGACGGGAAACATTTCTTTTCAGCATTTCGCATGAAAACATGGTCCAAAATCACTGTTACACGTTTTGCACTGGAGGGCCGGGCGAGTTCTACAATATGTAAGGGTTTTCAAGCTTGCAAACAGGTTTTAAGCTGAGTTCCATGAACATTGTCTAAAATCGTGTTTTTAGGCAAAATCCACAATGCAACCATTTCGACATATGCCAGGAGACACTGTTTGAGGGTAACAGAAGGGAAACATTTCTTTTCAGCATTTCGCATGAAAACAGGGTCCAAAATCACTGTTACACGTTTTGAACTGGAGGGCCGGGAGAGTTCTACAATATGTAAGGGTTTTCAAGCTTGCAAACAGGTTTTAAGCTGAGTTCCATGAACATTGTCTAAAATCGTGTTTTTAGGCAAAATCCACAATGCAACCATTTCGACATATGCCAGGAGACACTGTTTGAGGGTAACAGACGGGAAACATTTCTTTTCAGCATTTCGCATGAAAACAGGGTCCAAAATCACTGTTACATGTTTTGCACTGGAGGGCCGGGCGAGTTCTACAATATGTAAGGGTTTTCAAGCTTGCAAACAGGTTTTAAGCTGAGTTCCATGAACATTGTCTAAAATCGTGTTTTTAGGCAAAATCCACAATGCAACCATTTCGACATATGCCAGGAGACACTGTTTGAGGGTAACAGACGGGAAACATTTCTTTTCAGCATTTCGCATGAAAACAGGGTCCAAAATCACTGTTACACGTTTTGCACTGGAGGGCCGGGCGAGTTCTACAATATGTAAGGGTTTTCAAGCTTGCAAACAGGTTTTAAGCTGAGTTCCATGAACATTGTCTAAAATCGTGTTTTTAGGCAAAATCCACAATGCAACCATTTCGACATATGCCAGGAGACACTGTTTGAGGGTAACAGACGGGAAACATTTCTTTTCAGCATTTCGCATGAAAACAGGGTCCAAAATCATTGTTACACGTTTTGCACTGGAGGGCCGGGAGAGTCCTACAATATGTAAGGATTTTCAAGCTTGCAAACAGGTTTTAAGCTGAGTTCCATGAACATTGTCTAAAATCGTGTTTTTAGGCAAAATCCACAATGCAACCATTTCGACATATGCCAGGAGACACTGTTTGAGGGTAACAGACGGGAAACATTTCTTTTCAGCATTTCGCATGAAAACAGGGTCCAAAATCACTGTTACATGTTTTGCACTGGAGGGCCGGGCGAGTTCTACAATATGTAAGGGTTTTCAAGCTTGCAAACAGGTTTTAAGCTGAGTTCCATGAACATTGTCTAAAATCGTGTTTTTAGGCAAAATCCACAATGCAACCATTTCGACATATGCCAGGAGACACTGTTTGAGGGTAACAGACGGGAAACATTTCTTTTCAGCATTTCGCATGAAAACAGGGTCCAAAATCACTGTTACACGTTTTGCACTGGAGGGCCGGGAGAGTTCTACAATATGTAAGGGTTTTCAAGCTTGCAAACAGGTTTTAAGCTGAGTTCCATGAACATTGTCTAAAATCGTGTTTTTAGGCAAAATCCACAATGCAACCATTTCGACATATGCCAGGAGACACTGTTTGAGGGTAACAGACGGGAAACATTTCTTTTCAGCATTTCGCATGAAAACAGGGTCCAAAATCACTGTTACATGTTTTGCACTGGAGGGCCGGGCGAGTTCTACAATATGTAAGGGTTTTCAAGCTTGCAAACAGGTTTTAAGCTGAGTTCCATGAACATTGTCTAAAATCGTGTTTTTAGGCAAAATCCACAATGCAACCATTTCGACATATGCCAGGAGACACTGTTTGAGGGTAACAGACGGGAAACATTTCTTTTCAGCATTTCGCATGAAAACAGGGTCCAAAATCACTGTTACACGTTTTGCACTGGAGGGCCGGGCGAGTTCTACAATATGTAAGGGTTTTCAAGCTTGCAAACAGGTTTTAAGCTGAGTTCCATGAACATTGTCTAAAATCGTGTTTTTAGGCAAAATCCACAATGCAACCATTTCGACATATGCCAGGAGACACTGTTTGAGGGTAACAGACGGGAAACATTTCTTTTCAGCATTTCGCATGAAAACATGGTCCAAAATCACTGTTACACGTTTTGCACTGGAGGGCCGGGCGAGTTCTACAATATGTAAGGGTTTTCAAGCTTGCAAACAGGTTTTAAGCTGAGTTCCATGAACATTGTCTAAAATCGTGTTTTTAGGCAAAATCCACAATGCAACCATTTCGACATATGCCAGGAGACACTGTTTGAGGGTAACAGACGGGAAACATTTCTTTTCAGCATTTCGCATGAAAACAGGGTCCAAAATCACTGTTACACGTTTTGCACTGGAGGGCCGGGCGAGTTCTACAATATGTAAGGGTTTTCAAGCTTGCAAACAGGTTTTAAGCTGAGTTCCATGAACATTGTCTAAAATCGTGTTTTTAGGCAAAATCCACAATGCAACCATTTCGACATATGCCAGGAGACACTGTTTGAGGGTAACAGACGGGAAACATTTCTTTTCAGCATTTCGCATGAAAACAGGGTCCAAAATCATTGTTACACGTTTTGCACTGGAGGGCCGGGAGAGTCCTACAATATGTAAGGATTTTCAAGCTTGCAAACAGGTTTTAAGCTGAGTTCCATGAACATTGTCTAAAATCGTGTTTTTAGGCAAAATCCACAATGCAACCATTTCGACATATGCCAGGAGACACTGTTTGAGGGTAACAGACGGTAAACATTTCTTTTCAGCATTTTGCATGAAAACAAGGTCCAAAATAACTGTTACACGTCTTGCACTGGAGGTCCGGGCGAGTTCTACAATATGTAAGGGTTTTCATGCTTGCAAATAGGTTTTAAGCTGAGTTCCATGAACATTGTCTAAAATCGTGTTTTTAGGCAAAATCCACAATGCAACCATTTCGACATATGCCAGGAGACACTGTTTGAGGGTAACAGACGGGAAACATTTCTTTTCAGCATTTTGCATGAAAACAGGGTCCAAAATCACTGTTACACGTTTTGCACTGGAGGGCCGGGCGAGTTCTACAATATGTAAGGGTTTTCAAGCTTGCAAACAGGTTTTAAGCTGAGTTCCATGAACATTGTCTAAAATCGTGTTTTTAGGCAAAATCCACAATGCAACCATTTCGACATATGCCAGGAGACACTGTTTGAGGGTAACAGACGGGAAACATTTCTTTTCAGCATTTTGCATGAAAACATGGTCCAAAATCACTGTTACACGTTTTGCACTGGAGGGCCGGGCGAGTTCTACAATATGTAAGGGTTTTCATGCTTGCAAATAGGTTTTAAGCTGAGTTCCATGAACATTGTCTAAAATCGTGTTTTTAGGCAAAATCCACAATGCAACCATTTCGACATATGCCAGGAGACACTGTTTGAGGGTAACAGACGGGAAACATTTCTTTTCAGCATTTTGCATGAAAACAGGGTCCAAAATCACTGTTACACGTTTTGCACTGGAGGGCCGGGCGAGTTCTACAATATGTAAGGGTTTTCAAGCTTGCAAACAGGTTTTAAGCTGAGTTCCATGAACATTGTCTAAAATCGTGTTTTTAGGCAAAATCCACAATGCAACCATTTCGACATATGCCAGGAGACACTGTTTGAGGGTAACAGACGGGAAACATTTCTTTTCAGCATTTCGCATGAAAACAGGGTCCAAAATCACTGTTACACGTTTTGCACTGGAGGGCCGGGCGAGTTCTACAATATGTAAGGGTTTTCAAGCTTGCAAACAGGTTTTAAGCTGAGTTCCATGAACATTGTCTAAAATCGTGTTTTTAGGCAAAATCCACAATGCAACCATTTCGACATATGCCAGGAGACACTGTTTGAGGGTAACAGACGGGAAACATTTCTTTTCAGCATTTCGCATGAAAACAGGGTCCAAAATCACTGTTACACGTTTTGCACTGGAGGGCCGGGAGAGTTCTACAATATGTAAGGGTTTTCAAGCTTGCAAACAGGTTTTAAGCTGAGTTCCATGAACATTGTCTAAAATCGTGTTTTTAGGCAAAATCCACAATGCAACCATTTCGACATATGCCAGGAGACACTGTTTGAGGGTAACAGACGGGAAACATTTCTTTTCAGCATTTCGCATGAAAACAGGGTCCAAAATCACTGTTACATGTTTTGCACTGGAGGGCCGGGCGAGTTCTACAATATGTAAGGGTTTTCAAGCTTGCAAACAGGTTTTAAGCTGAGTTCCATGAACATTGTCTAAAATCGTGTTTTTAGGCAAAATCCACAATGCAACCATTTCGACATATGCCAGGAGACACTGTTTGAGGGTAACAGACGGGAAACATTTCTTTTCAGCATTTCGCATGAAAACAGGGTCCAAAATCACTGTTACACGTTTTGCACTGGAGGGCCGGGCGAGTTCTACAATATGTAAGGGTTTTCAAGCTTGCAAACAGGTTTTAAGCTGAGTTCCATGAACATTGTCTAAAATCGTGTTTTTAGGCAAAATCCACAATGCAACCATTTCGACATATGCCAGGAGACACTGTTTGAGGGTAACAGACGGGAAACATTTCTTTTCAGCATTTCGCATGAAAACAGGGTCCAAAATCATTGTTACACGTTTTGCACTGGAGGGCCGGGAGAGTCCTACAATATGTAAGGATTTTCAAGCTTGCAAACAGGTTTTAAGCTGAGTTCCATGAACATTGTCTAAAATCGTGTTTTTAGGCAAAATCCACAATGCAACCATTTCGACATATGCCAGGAGACACTGTTTGAGGGTAACAGACGGGAAACATTTCTTTTCAGCATTTCGCATGAAAACAGGGTCCAAAATCACTGTTACATGTTTTGCACTGGAGGGCCGGGCGAGTTCTACAATATGTAAGGGTTTTCAAGCTTGCAAACAGGTTTTAAGCTGAGTTCCATGAACATTGTCTAAAATCGTGTTTTTAGGCAAAATCCACAATGCAACCATTTCGACATATGCCAGGAGACACTGTTTGAGGGTAACAGACGGGAAACATTTCTTTTCAGCATTTCGCATGAAAACAGGGTCCAAAATCACTGTTACACGTTTTGCACTGGAGGGCCGGGAGAGTTCTACAATATGTAAGGGTTTTCAAGCTTGCAAACAGGTTTTAAGCTGAGTTCCATGAACATTGTCTAAAATCGTGTTTTTAGGCAAAATCCACAATGCAACCATTTCGACATATGCCAGGAGACACTGTTTGAGGGTAACAGACGGGAAACATTTCTTTTCAGCATTTCGCATGAAAACAGGGTCCAAAATCACTGTTACATGTTTTGCACTGGAGGGCCGGGCGAGTTCTACAATATGTAAGGGTTTTCAAGCTTGCAAACAGGTTTTAAGCTGAGTTCCATGAACATTGTCTAAAATCGTGTTTTTAGGCAAAATCCACAATGCAACCATTTCGACATATGCCAGGAGACACTGTTTGAGGGTAACAGACGGGAAACATTTCTTTTCAGCATTTCGCATGAAAACAGGGTCCAAAATCACTGTTACACGTTTTGCACTGGAGGGCCGGGCGAGTTCTACAATATGTAAGGGTTTTCAAGCTTGCAAACAGGTTTTAAGCTGAGTTCCATGAACATTGTCTAAAATCGTGTTTTTAGGCAAAATCCACAATGCAACCATTTCGACATATGCCAGGAGACACTGTTTGAGGGTAACAGACGGGAAACATTTCTTTTCAGCATTTCGCATGAAAACAGGGTCCAAAATCACTGTTACACGTTTTGCACTGGAGGGCCGGGCGAGTTCTACAATATGTAAGGGTTTTCAAGCTTGCAAACAGGTTTTAAGCTGAGTTCCATGAACATTGTCTAAAATCGTGTTTTTAGGCAAAATCCACAATGCAACCATTTCGACATATGCCAGGAGACACTGTTTGAGGGTAACAGACGGGAAACATTTCTTTTCAGCATTTCGCATGAAAACAGGGTCCAAAATCACTGTTACACGTTTTGCACTGGAGGGCCGGGCGAGTTCTACAATATGTAAGGGTTTTCAAGCTTGCAAACAGGTTTTAAGCTGAGTTCCATGAACATTGTCTAAAATCGTGTTTTTAGGCAAAATCCACAATGCAACCATTTCGACATATGCCAGGAGACACTGTTTGAGGGTAACAGACGGGAAACATTTCTTTTCAGCATTTCGCATGAAAACAGGGTCCAAAATCACTGTTACACGTTTTGCACTGGAGGGCCGGGCGAGTTCTACAATATGTAAGGGTTTTCAAGCTTGCAAACAGGTTTTAAGCTGAGTTCCATGAACATTGTCTAAAATCGTGTTTTTAGGCAAAATCCACAATGCAACCATTTCGACATATGCCAGGAGACACTGTTTGAGGGTAACAGACGGGAAACATTTCTTTTCAGCATTTCGCATGAAAACAGGGTCCAAAATCACTGTTACACGTTTTGCACTGGAGGGCCGGGAGAGTTCTACAATATGTAAGGGTTTTCAAGCTTGCAAACAGGTTTTAAGCTGAGTTCCATGAACATTGTCTAAAATCGTGTTTTTAGGCAAAATCCACAATGCAACCATTTCGACATATGCCAGGAGACACTGTTTGAGGGTAACAGACGGGAAACATTTCTTTTCAGCATTTCGCATGAAAACAGGGTCCAAAATCACTGTTACACGTTTTGCACTGGAGGGCCGGGCGAGTTCTACAATATGTAAGGGTTTTCAAGCTTGCAAACAGGTTTTAAGCTGAGTTCCATGAACATTGTCTAAAATCGTGTTTTTAGGCAAAATCCACAATGCAACCATTTCGACATATGCCAGGAGACACTGTTTGAGGGTAACAGACGGGAAACATTTCTTTTCAGCATTTCGCATGAAAACAGGGTCCAAAATCACTGTTACACGTTTTGCACTGGAGGGCCGGGCGAGTTCTACAATATGTAAGGGTTTTCAAGCTTGCAAACAGGTTTTAAGCTGAGTTCCATGAACATTGTCTAAAATCGTGTTTTTAGGCAAAATCCACAATGCAACCATTTCGACATATGCCAGGAGACACTGTTTGAGGGTAACAGACGGGAAACATTTCTTTTCAGCATTTCGCATGAAAACAGGGTCCAAAATCACTGTTACACGTTTTGCACTGGAGGGCCGGGCGAGTTCTACAATATGTAAGGGTTTTCAAGCTTGCAAACAGGTTTTAAGCTGAGTTCCATGAACATTGTCTAAAATCGTGTTTTTAGGCAAAATCCACAATGCAACCATTTCGACATATGCCAGGAGACACTGTTTGAGGGTAACAGACGGGAAACATTTCTTTTCAGCATTTCGCATGAAAACATGGTCCAAAATCACTGTTACACGTTTTGCACTGGAGGGCCGGGCGAGTTCTACAATATGTAAGGGTTTTCAAGCTTGCAAACAGGTTTTAAGCTGAGTTCCATGAACATTGTCTAAAATCGTGTTTTTAGGCAAAATCCACAATGCAACCATTTCGACATATGCCAGGAGACACTGTTTGAGGGTAACAGACGGGAAACATTTCTTTTCAGCATTTCGCATGAAAACAGGGTCCAAAATCACTGTTACACGTTTTGCACTGGAGGGCCGGGCGAGTTCTACAATATGTAAGGGTTTTCAAGCTTGCAAACAGGTTTTAAGCTGAGTTCCATGAACATTGTCTAAAATCGTGTTTTTAGGCAAAATCCACAATGCAACCATTTCGACATATGCCAGGAGACACTGTTTGAGGGTAACAGACGGGAAACATTTCTTTTCAGCATTTCGCATGAAAACATGGTCCAAAATCACTGTTACACGTTTTGCACTGGAGGGCCGGGCGAGTTCTACAATATGTAAGGGTTTTCAAGCTTGCAAACAGGTTTTAAGCTGAGTTCCATGAACATTGTCTAAAATCGTGTTTTTAGGCAAAATCCACAATGCAACCATTTCGACATATGCCAGGAGACACTGTTTGAGGGTAACAGACGGGAAACATTTCTTTTCAGCATTTCGCATGAAAACATGGTCCAAAATCACTGTTACACGTTTTGCACTGGAGGGCCGGGCGAGTTCTACAATATGTAAGGGTTTTCAAGCTTGCAAACAGGTTTTAAGCTGAGTTCCATGAACATTGTCTAAAATCGTGTTTTTAGGCAAAATCCACAATGCAACCATTTCGACATATGCCAGGAGACACTGTTTGAGGGTAACAGACGGGAAACATTTCTTTTCAGCATTTCGCATGAAAACAGGGTCCAAAATCACTGTTACACGTTTTGCACTGGAGGGCCGGGCGAGTTCTACAATATGTAAGGGTTTTCAAGCTTGCAAACAGGTTTTAAGCTGAGTTCCATGAACATTGTCTAAAATCGTGTTTTTAGGCAAAATCCACAATGCAACCATTTCGACATATGCCAGGAGACACTGTTTGAGGGTAACAGACGGGAAACATTTCTTTTCAGCATTTCGCATGAAAACAGGGTCCAAAATCACTGTTACACGTTTTGCACTGGAGGGCCGGGAGAGTTCTACAATATGTAAGGGTTTTCAAGCTTGCAAACAGGTTTTAAGCTGAGTTCCATGAACATTGTCTAAAATCGTGTTTTTAGGCAAAATCCACAATGCAACCATTTCGACATATGCCAGGAGACACTGTTTGAGGGTAACAGACGGGAAACATTTCTTTTCAGCATTTCGCATGAAAACAGGGTCCAAAATCACTGTTACACGTTTTGCACTGGAGGGCCGGGCGAGTTCTACAATATGTAAGGGTTTTCAAGCTTGCAAACAGGTTTTAAGCTGAGTTCCATGAACATTGTCTAAAATCGTGTTTTTAGGCAAAATCCACAATGCAACCATTTCGACATATGCCAGGAGACACTGTTTGAGGGTAACAGACGGGAAACATTTCTTTTCAGCATTTCGCATGAAAACAGGGTCCAAAATCACTGTTACACGTTTTGCACTGGAGGGCCGGGCGAGTTCTACAATATGTAAGGGTTTTCAAGCTTGCAAACAGGTTTTAAGCTGAGTTCCATGAACATTGTCTAAAATCGTGTTTTTAGGCAAAATCCACAATGCAACCATTTCGACATATGCCAGGAGACACTGTTTGAGGGTAACAGACGGGAAACATTTCTTTTCAGCATTTCGCATGAAAACAGGGTCCAAAATCACTGTTACACGTTTTGCACTGGAGGGCCGGGCGAGTTCTACAATATGTAAGGGTTTTCAAGCTTGCAAACAGGTTTTAAGCTGAGTTCCATGAACATTGTCTAAAATCGTGTTTTTAGGCAAAATCCACAATGCAACCATTTCGACATATGCCAGGAGACACTGTTTGAGGGTAACAGACGGGAAACATTTCTTTTCAGCATTTCGCATGAAAACATGGTCCAAAATCACTGTTACACGTTTTGCACTGGAGGGCCGGGCGAGTTCTACAATATGTAAGGGTTTTCAAGCTTGCAAACAGGTTTTAAGCTGAGTTCCATGAACATTGTCTAAAATCGTGTTTTTAGGCAAAATCCACAATGCAACCATTTCGACATATGCCAGGAGACACTGTTTGAGGGTAACAGACGGGAAACATTTCTTTTCAGCATTTCGCATGAAAACATGGTCCAAAATCACTGTTACACGTTTTGCACTGGAGGGCCGGGCGAGTTCTACAATATGTAAGGGTTTTCAAGCTTGCAAACAGGTTTTAAGCTGAGTTCCATGAACATTGTCTAAAATCGTGTTTTTAGGCAAAATCCACAATGCAACCATTTCGACATATGCCAGGAGACACTGTTTGAGGGTAACAGACGGGAAACATTTCTTTTCAGCATTTCGCATGAAAACAGGGTCCAAAATCACTGTTACACGTTTTGCACTGGAGGGCCGGGAGAGTTCTACAATATGTAAGGGTTTTCAAGCTTGCAAACAGGTTTTAAGCTGAGTTCCATGAACATTGTCTAAAATCGTGTTTTTAGGCAAAATCCACAATGCAACCATTTCGACATATGCCAGGAGACACTGTTTGAGGGTAACAGACGGGAAACATTTCTTTTCAGCATTTCGCATGAAAACAGGGTCCAAAATCACTGTTACACGTTTTGCACTGGAGGGCCGGGCGAGTTCTGCAATATGTAAGGGTTTTCAAGCTTGCAAACAGGTTTTAAGCTGAGTTCCATGAACATTGTCTAAAATCGTGTTTTTAGGCAAAATCCACAATGCAACCATTTCGACATATGCCAGGAGACACTGTTTGAGGGTAACAGACGGGAAACATTTCTTTTCAGCATTTCGCATGAAAACAGGGTCCAAAATCACTGTTACACGTTTTGCACTGGAGGGCCGGGCGAGTTCTACAATATGTAAGGGTTTTCAAGCTTGCAAACAGGTTTTAAGCTGAGTTCCATGAACATTGTCTAAAATCGTGTTTTTAGGCAAAATCCACAATGCAACCATTTCGACATATGCCAGGAGACACTGTTTGAGGGTAACAGACGGGAAACATTTCTTTTCAGCATTTCGCATGAAAACATGGTCCAAAATCACTGTTACACGTTTTGCACTGGAGGGCCGGGCGAGTTCTACAATATGTAAGGGTTTTCAAGCTTGCAAACAGGTTTTAAGCTGAGTTCCATGAACATTGTCTAAAATCGTGTTTTTAGGCAAAATCCACAATGCAACCATTTCGACATATGCCAGGAGACACTGTTTGAGGGTAACAGACGGGAAACATTTCTTTTCAGCATTTCGCATGAAAACAGGGTCCAAAATCACTGTTACACGTTTTGCACTGGAGGGCCGGGCGAGTTCTACAATATGTAAGGGTTTTCAAGCTTGCAAACAGGTTTTAAGCTGAGTTCCATGAACATTGTCTAAAATCGTGTTTTTAGGCAAAATCCACAATGCAACCATTTCGACATATGCCAGGAGACACTGTTTGAGGGTAACAGACGGGAAACATTTCTTTTCAGCATTTCGCATGAAAACATGGTCCAAAATCACTGTTACACGTTTTGCACTGGAGGGCCGGGCGAGTTCTACAATATGTAAGGGTTTTCAAGCTTGCAAACAGGTTTTAAGCTGAGTTCCATGAACATTGTCTAAAATCGTGTTTTTAGGCAAAATCCACAATGCAACCATTTCGACATATGCCAGGAGACACTGTTTGAGGGTAACAGACGGGAAACATTTCTTTTCAGCATTTCGCATGAAAACAGGGTCCAAAATCACTGTTACACGTTTTGCACTGGAGGGCCGGGAGAGTTCTACAATATGTAAGGGTTTTCAAGCTTGCAAACAGGTTTTAAGCTGAGTTCCATGAACATTGTCTAAAATCGTGTTTTTAGGCAAAATCCACAATGCAACCATTTCGACATATGCCAGGAGACACTGTTTGAGGGTAACAGACGGGAAACATTTCTTTTCAGCATTTCGCATGAAAACAGGGTCCAAAATCACTGTTACATGTTTTGCACTGGAGGGCCGGGCGAGTTCTACAATTTGTAAGGGTTTTCAAGCTTGCAAACAGGTTTTAAGCTGAGTTCCATGAACATTGTCTAAAATCGTGTTTTTAGGCAAAATCCACAATGCAACCATTTCGACATATGCCAGGAGACACTGTTTGAGGGTAACAGACGGGAAACATTTCTTTTCAGCATTTCGCATGAAAACAGGGTCCAAAATCACTGTTACACGTTTTGCACTGGAGGGCCGGGCGAGTTCTACAATATGTAAGGGTTTTCAAGCTTGCAAACAGGTTTTAAGCTGAGTTCCATGAACATTGTCTAAAATCGTGTTTTTAGGCAAAATCCACAATGCAACCATTTCGACATATGCCAGGAGACACTGTTTGAGGGTAACAGACGGGAAACATTTCTTTTCAGCATTTCGCATGAAAACATGGTCCAAAATCACTGTTACACGTTTTGCACTGGAGGGCCGGGCGAGTTCTACAATATGTAAGTGTTTTCAAGCTTGCAAACAGGTTTTAAGCTGAGTTCCATGAACATTGTCTAAAATCGTGTTTTTAGGCAAAATCCACAATGCAACCATTTCGACATATGCCAGGAGACACTGTTTGAGGGTAACAGACGGGAAACATTTCTTTTCAGCATTTCGCATGAAAACAGGGTCCAAAATCACTGTTACACGTTTTGCACTGGAGGGCCGGGCGAGTTCTACAATATGTAAGGGTTTTCAAGCTTGCAAACAGGTTTTAAGCTGAGTTCCATGAACATTGTCTAAAATCGTGTTTTTAGGCAAAATCCACAATGCAACCATTTCGACATATGCCAGGAGACACTGTTTGAGGGTAACAGACGGGAAACATTTCTTTTCAGCATTTCGCATGAAAACAGGGTCCAAAATCACTGTTACACGTTTTGCACTGGAGGGCCGGGCGAGTTCTACAATATGTAAGGGTTTTCAAGCTTGCAAACAGGTTTTAAGCTGAGTTCCATGAACATTGTCTAAAATCGTGTTTTTAGGCAAAATCCACAATGCAACCATTTCGACATATGCCAGGAGACACTGTTTGAGGGTAACAGACGGGAAACATTTCTTTTCAGCATTTCGCATGAAAACATGGTCCAAAATCACTGTTACACGTTTTGCACTGGAGGGCCGGGCGAGTTCTACAATATGTAAGGGTTTTCAAGCTTGCAAACAGGTTTTAAGCTGAGTTCCATGAACATTGTCTAAAATCGTGTTTTTAGGCAAAATCCACAATGCAACCATTTCGACATATGCCAGGAGACACTGTTTGAGGGTAACAGACGGGAAACATTTCTTTTCAGCATTTCGCATGAAAACAGGGTCCAAAATCACTGTTACACGTTTTGCACTGGAGGGCCGGGCGAGTTCTACAATATGTAAGGGTTTTCAAGCTTGCAAACAGGTTTTAAGCTGAGTTCCATGAACATTGTCTAAAATCGTGTTTTTAGGCAAAATCCACAATGCAACCATTTCGACATATGCCAGGAGACACTGTTTGAGGGTAACAGACGGGAAACATTTCTTTTCAGCATTTCGCATGAAAACAGGGTCCAAAATCATTGTTACACGTTTTGCACTGGAGGGCCGGGAGAGTCCTACAATATGTAAGGATTTTCAAGCTTGCAAACAGGTTTTAAGCTGAGTTCCATGAACATTGTCTAAAATCGTGTTTTTAGGCAAAATCCACAATGCAACCATTTCGACATATGCCAGGAGACACTGTTTGAGGGTAACAGACGGGAAACATTTCTTTTCAGCATTTCGCATGAAAACAGGGTCCAAAATCACTGTTACATGTTTTGCACTGGAGGGCCGGGCGAGTTCTACGATATGTAAGGGTTTTCAAGCTTGCAAACAGGTTTTAAGCTGAGTTCCATGAACATTGTCTAAAATCGTGTTTTTAGGCAAAATCCACAATGCAACCATTTCGACATATGCCAGGAGACACTGTTTGAGGGTAACAGACGGGAAACATTTCTTTTCAGCATTTCGCATGAAAACAGGGTCCAAAATCACTGTTACACGTTTTGCACTGGAGGGCCGGGCGAGTTCTACAATATCTAAGGGTTTTCAAGCTTGCAAACAGGTTTTAAGCTGAGTTCCATGAACATTGTCTAAAATCGTGTTTTTAGGCAAAATCCACAATGCAACCATTTCGACATATGCCAGGAGACACTGTTTGAGGGTAACAGACGGGAAACATTTCTTTTCAGCATTTCGCATGAAAACAGGGTCCAAAATCATTGTTACACGTTTTGCACTGGAGGGCCGGGAGAGTCCTACAATATGTAAGGATTTTCAAGCTTGCAAACAGGTTTTAAGCTGAGTTCCATGAACATT
This sequence comes from Coregonus lavaretus, assembly GCF_964263955.1. Taxonomy (NCBI): domain Eukaryota; kingdom Metazoa; phylum Chordata; class Actinopteri; order Salmoniformes; family Salmonidae; genus Coregonus; species Coregonus lavaretus. The sequence goes on from NW_028157402.1 coordinate 61,764, forward strand.
GTCTAAAATCGTGTTTTTAGGCAAAATCCACAATGCAACCATTTCGACATATGCCAGGAGACACTGTTTGAGGGTAACAGACGGGAAACATTTCTTTTCAGCATTTCGCATGAAAACAGGGTCCAAAATCATTGTTACACGTTTTGCACTGGAGGGCCGGGAGAGTCCTACAATATGTAAGGATTTTCAAGCTTGCAAACAGGTTTTAAGCTGAGTTCCATGAACATTGTCTAAAATCGTGTTTTTAGGCAAAATCCACAATGCAACCATTTCGACATATGCCAGGAGACACTGTTTGAGGGTAACAGACGGGAAACATTTCTTTTCAGCATTTTGCATGAAAACAAGGTCCAAAATAACTGTTACACGTTTTGCACTGGAGGGCCGGGCGAGTTCTACAATATGTAAGGGTTTTCAAGCTTGCAAACAGGTTTTAAGCTGAGTTCCATGAACATTGTCTAAAATCGTGTTTTTAGGCAAAATCCACAATGCAACCATTTCGACATATGCCAGGAGACACTGTTTGAGGGTAACAGACGGGAAACATTTCTTTTCAGCATTTCGCATGAAAACAGGGTCCAAAATCACTGTTACACGTTTTGCACTGGAGGGCCGGGCGAGTTCTACAATATGTAAGGGTTTTCAAGCTTGCAAACAGGTTTTAAGCTGAGTTCCATGAACATTGTCTAAAATCGTGTTTTTAGGCAAAATCCACAATGCAACCATTTCGACATATGCCAGGAGACACTGTTTGAGGGTAACAGACGGGAAACATTTCTTTTCAGCATTTTGCATGAAAACAAGGTCCCAAATAACTGTTACACGTTTTGCACTGGAGGGCCGGGCGAGTTCTACAATATGTAAGGGTTTTCAAGCTTGCAACCCTAAGCTGAGTTCCATGAACATTGTCTAAAATCGTGTTTTTAGGCAAAATCCACAATGCAACCATTTCGACATATGCCAGGAGACACTGTTTGAGGGTAACAGACGGGAAACATTTCTTTTCAGCATTTTGCATGAAAACAAGGTCCAAAATAACTGTTACACGTTTTGCACTGGAGGGCCGGGCGAGTTCTACAATATGTAAGGGTTTTCAAGCTTGCAAACAGGTTTTAAGCTGAGTTCCATGAACATTGTCTAAAATCGTGTTTTTAGGCAAAATCCACAATGCAACCATTTCGACATATGCCAGGAGACACTGTTTGAGGGTAACAGACGGGAAACATTTCTTTTCAGCATTTCGCATGAAAACATGGTCCAAAATCACTGTTACACGTTTTGCACTGGAGGGCCGGGCGAGTTCTACAATATGTAAGGGTTTTCAAGCTTGCAAACAGGTTTTAAGCTGAGTTCCATGAACATTGTCTAAAATCGTGTTTTTAGGCAAAATCCACAATGCAACCATTTCGACATATGCCAGGAGACACTGTTTGAGGGTAACAGACGGGAAACATTTCTTTTCAGCATTTCGCATGAAAACAGGGTCCAAAATCACTGTTACACGTTTTGCACTGGAGGGCCGGGCGAGTTCTACAATATGTAAGGGTTTTCAAGCTTGCAAACAGGTTTTAAGCTGAGTTCCATGAACATTGTCTAAAATCGTGTTTTTAGGCAAAATCCACAATGCAACCATTTCGACATATGCCAGGAGACACTGTTTGAGGGTAACAGACGGGAAACATTTCTTTTCAGCATTTCGCATGAAAACATGGTCCAAAATCACTGTTACACGTTTTGCACTGGAGGGCCGGGCGAGTTCTACAATATGTAAGGGTTTTCAAGCTTGCAAACAGGTTTTAAGCTGAGTTCCATGAACATTGTCTAAAATCGTGTTTTTAGGCAAAATCCACAATGCAACCATTTCGACATATGCCAGGAGACACTGTTTGAGGGTAACAGACGGGAAACATTTCTTTTCAGCATTTCGCATGAAAACAGGGTCCAAAATCATTGTTACACGTTTTGCACTGGAGGGCCGGGAGAGTCCTACAATATGTAAGGATTTTCAAGCTTGCAAACAGGTTTTAAGCTGAGTTCCATGAACATTGTCTAAAATCGTGTTTTTAGGCAAAATCCACAATGCAACCATTTCGACATATGCCAGGAGACACTGTTTGAGGGTAACAGACGGGAAACATTTCTTTTCAGCATTTCGCATGAAAACAGGGTCCAAAATCACTGTTACATGTTTTGCACTGGAGGGCCGGGCGAGTTCTACGATATGTAAGGGTTTTCAAGCTTGCAAACAGGTTTTAAGCTGAGTTCCATGAACATTGTCTAAAATCGTGTTTTTAGGCAAAATCCACAATGCAACCATTTCGACATATGCCAGGAGACACTGTTTGAGGGTAACAGACGGGAAACATTTCTTTTCAGCATTTCGCATGAAAACAGGGTCCAAAATCACTGTTACACGTTTTGCACTGGAGGGCCGGGCGAGTTCTACAATATCTAAGGGTTTTCAAGCTTGCAAACAGGTTTTAAGCTGAGTTCCATGAACATTGTCTAAAATCGTGTTTTTAGGCAAAATCCACAATGCAACCATTTCGACATATGCCAGGAGACACTGTTTGAGGGTAACAGACGGGAAACATTTCTTTTCAGCATTTCGCATGAAAACATGGTCCAAAATCACTGTTACACGTTTTGCACTGGAGGGCCGGGCGAGTTCTACAATATGTAAGGGTTTTCAAGCTTGCAAACAGGTTTTAAGCTGAGTTCCATGAACATTGTCTAAAATCGTGTTTTTAGGCAAAATCCACAATGCAACCATTTCGACATATGCCAGGAGACACTGTTTGAGGGTAACAGACGGGAAACATTTCTTTTCAGCATTTCGCATGAAAACAGGGTCCAAAATCACTGTTACACGTTTTGCACTGGAGGGCCGGGAGAGTTCTACAATATGTAAGGGTTTTCAAGCTTGCAAACAGGTTTTAAGCTGAGTTCCATGAACATTGTCTAAAATCGTGTTTTTAGGCAAAATCCACAATGCAACCATTTCGACATATGCCAGGAGACACTGTTTGAGGGTAACAGACGGGAAACATTTCTTTTCAGCATTTCGCATGAAAACAGGGTCCAAAATCACTGTTACACGTTTTGCACTGGAGGGCCGGGCGAGTTCTGCAATATGTAAGGGTTTTCAAGCTTGCAAACAGGTTTTAAGCTGAGTTCCATGAACATTGTCTAAAATCGTGTTTTTAGGCAAAATCCACAATGCAACCATTTCGACATATGCCAGGAGACACTGTTTGAGGGTAACAGACGGGAAACATTTCTTTTCAGCATTTCGCATGAAAACAGGGTCCAAAATCACTGTTACACGTTTTGCACTGGAGGGCCGGGCGAGTTCTACAATATGTAAGGGTTTTCAAGCTTGCAAACAGGTTTTAAGCTGAGTTCCATGAACATTGTCTAAAATCGTGTTTTTAGGCAAAATCCACAATGCAACCATTTCGACATATGCCAGGAGACACTGTTTGAGGGTAACAGACGGGAAACATTTCTTTTCAGCATTTCGCATGAAAACATGGTCCAAAATCACTGTTACACGTTTTGCACTGGAGGGCCGGGCGAGTTCTACAATATGTAAGGGTTTTCAAGCTTGCAAACAGGTTTTAAGCTGAGTTCCATGAACATTGTCTAAAATCGTGTTTTTAGGCAAAATCCACAATGCAACCATTTCGACATATGCCAGGAGACACTGTTTGAGGGTAACAGACGGGAAACATTTCTTTTCAGCATTTCGCATGAAAACAGGGTCCAAAATCACTGTTACACGTTTTGCACTGGAGGGCCGGGCGAGTTCTACAATATGTAAGGGTTTTCAAGCTTGCAAACAGGTTTTAAGCTGAGTTCCATGAACATTGTCTAAAATCGTGTTTTTAGGCAAAATCCACAATGCAACCATTTCGACATATGCCAGGAGACACTGTTTGAGGGTAACAGACGGGAAACATTTCTTTTCAGCATTTCGCATGAAAACATGGTCCAAAATCACTGTTACACGTTTTGCACTGGAGGGCCGGGCGAGTTCTACAATATGTAAGGGTTTTCAAGCTTGCAAACAGGTTTTAAGCTGAGTTCCATGAACATTGTCTAAAATCGTGTTTTTAGGCAAAATCCACAATGCAACCATTTCGACATATGCCAGGAGACACTGTTTGAGGGTAACAGACGGGAAACATTTCTTTTCAGCATTTCGCATGAAAACAGGGTCCAAAATCACTGTTACACGTTTTGCACTGGAGGGCCGGGAGAGTTCTACAATATGTAAGGGTTTTCAAGCTTGCAAACAGGTTTTAAGCTGAGTTCCATGAACATTGTCTAAAATCGTGTTTTTAGGCAAAATCCACAATGCAACCATTTCGACATATGCCAGGAGACACTGTTTGAGGGTAACAGACGGGAAACATTTCTTTTCAGCATTTCGCATGAAAACAGGGTCCAAAATCACTGTTACATGTTTTGCACTGGAGGGCCGGGCGAGTTCTACAATTTGTAAGGGTTTTCAAGCTTGCAAACAGGTTTTAAGCTGAGTTCCATGAACATTGTCTAAAATCGTGTTTTTAGGCAAAATCCACAATGCAACCATTTCGACATATGCCAGGAGACACTGTTTGAGGGTAACAGACGGGAAACATTTCTTTTCAGCATTTCGCATGAAAACAGGGTCCAAAATCACTGTTACACGTTTTGCACTGGAGGGCCGGGCGAGTTCTACAATATGTAAGGGTTTTCAAGCTTGCAAACAGGTTTTAAGCTGAGTTCCATGAACATTGTCTAAAATCGTGTTTTTAGGCAAAATCCACAATGCAACCATTTCGACATATGCCAGGAGACACTGTTTGAGGGTAACAGACGGGAAACATTTCTTTTCAGCATTTCGCATGAAAACATGGTCCAAAATCACTGTTACACGTTTTGCACTGGAGGGCCGGGCGAGTTCTACAATATGTAAGGGTTTTCAAGCTTGCAAACAGGTTTTAAGCTGAGTTCCATGAACATTGTCTAAAATCGTGTTTTTAGGCAAAATCCACAATGCAACCATTTCGACATATGCCAGGAGACACTGTTTGAGGGTAACAGACGGGAAACATTTCTTTTCAGCATTTCGCATGAAAACAGGGTCCAAAATCACTGTTACACGTTTTGCACTGGAGGGCCGGGCGAGTTCTACAATATGTAAGGGTTTTCAAGCTTGCAAACAGGTTTTAAGCTGAGTTCCATGAACATTGTCTAAAATCGTGTTTTTAGGCAAAATCCACAATGCAACCATTTCGACATATGCCAGGAGACACTGTTTGAGGGTAACAGACGGGAAACATTTCTTTTCAGCATTTCGCATGAAAACAGGGTCCAAAATCACTGTTACACGTTTTGCACTGGAGGGCCGGGCGAGTTCTACAATATGTAAGGGTTTTCAAGCTTGCAAACAGGTTTTAAGCTGAGTTCCATGAACATTGTCTAAAATCGTGTTTTTAGGCAAAATCCACAATGCAACCATTTCGACATATGCCAGGAGACACTGTTTGAGGGTAACAGACGGGAAACATTTCTTTTCAGCATTTCGCATGAAAACATGGTCCAAAATCACTGTTACACGTTTTGCACTGGAGGGCCGGGCGAGTTCTACAATATGTAAGGGTTTTCAAGCTTGCAAACAGGTTTTAAGCTGAGTTCCATGAACATTGTCTAAAATCGTGTTTTTAGGCAAAATCCACAATGCAACCATTTCGACATATGCCAGGAGACACTGTTTGAGGGTAACAGACGGGAAACATTTCTTTTCAGCATTTCGCATGAAAACAGGGTCCAAAATCACTGTTACACGTTTTGCACTGGAGGGCCGGGCGAGTTCTACAATATGTAAGGGTTTTCAAGCTTGCAAACAGGTTTTAAGCTGAGTTCCATGAACATTGTCTAAAATCGTGTTTTTAGGCAAAATCCACAATGCAACCATTTCGACATATGCCAGGAGACACTGTTTGAGGGTAACAGACGGGAAACATTTCTTTTCAGCATTTCGCATGAAAACAGGGTCCAAAATCATTGTTACACGTTTTGCACTGGAGGGCCGGGAGAGTCCTACAATATGTAAGGATTTTCAAGCTTGCAAACAGGTTTTAAGCTGAGTTCCATGAACATTGTCTAAAATCGTGTTTTTAGGCAAAATCCACAATGCAACCATTTCGACATATGCCAGGAGACACTGTTTGAGGGTAACAGACGGGAAACATTTCTTTTCAGCATTTCGCATGAAAACAGGGTCCAAAATCACTGTTACATGTTTTGCACTGGAGGGCCGGGCGAGTTCTACGATATGTAAGGGTTTTCAAGCTTGCAAACAGGTTTTAAGCTGAGTTCCATGAACATTGTCTAAAATCGTGTTTTTAGGCAAAATCCACAATGCAACCATTTCGACATATGCCAGGAGACACTGTTTGAGGGTAACAGACGGGAAACATTTCTTTTCAGCATTTCGCATGAAAACAGGGTCCAAAATCACTGTTACACGTTTTGCACTGGAGGGCCGGGCGAGTTCTACAATATCTAAGGGTTTTCAAGCTTGCAAACAGGTTTTAAGCTGAGTTCCATGAACATTGTCTAAAATCGTGTTTTTAGGCAAAATCCACAATGCAACCATTTCGACATATGCCAGGAGACACTGTTTGAGGGTAACAGACGGGAAACATTTCTTTTCAGCATTTCGCATGAAAACAGGGTCCAAAATCATTGTTACACGTTTTGCACTGGAGGGCCGGGAGAGTCCTACAATATGTAAGGATTTTCAAGCTTGCAAACAGGTTTTAAGCTGAGTTCCATGAACATTGTCTAAAATCGTGTTTTTAGGCAAAATCCACAATGCAACCATTTCGACATATGCCAGGAGACACTGTTTGAGGGTAACAGACGGGAAACATTTCTTTTCAGCATTTCGCATGAAAACAGGGTCCAAAATCATTGTTACACGTTTTGCACTGGAGGGCCGGGAGAGTCCTACAATATGTAAGGATTTTCAAGCTTGCAAACAGGTTTTAAGCTGAGTTCCATGAACATTGTCTAAAATCGTGTTTTTAGGCAAAATCCACAATGCAACCATTTCGACATATGCCAGGAGACACTGTTTGAGGGTAACAGACGGGAAACATTTCTTTTCAGCATTTTGCATGAAAACAAGGTCCAAAATAACTGTTACACGTTTTGCACTGGAGGGCCGGGCGAGTTCTACAATATGTAAGGGTTTTCAAGCTTGCAAACAGGTTTTAAGCTGAGTTCCATGAACATTGTCTAAAATCGTGTTTTTAGGCAAAATCCACAATGCAACCATTTCGACATATGCCAGGAGACACTGTTTGAGGGTAACAGACGGGAAACATTTCTTTTCAGCATTTCGCATGAAAACAGGGTCCAAAATCACTGTTACACGTTTTGCACTGGAGGGCCGGGCGAGTTCTACAATATGTAAGGGTTTTCAAGCTTGCAAACAGGTTTTAAGCTGAGTTCCATGAACATTGTCTAAAATCGTGTTTTTAGGCAAAATCCACAATGCAACCATTTCGACATATGCCAGGAGACACTGTTTGAGGGTAACAGACGGGAAACATTTCTTTTCAGCATTTTGCATGAAAACAAGGTCCCAAATAACTGTTACACGTTTTGCACTGGAGGGCCGGGCGAGTTCTACAATATGTAAGGGTTTTCAAGCTTGCAACCCTAAGCTGAGTTCCATGAACATTGTCTAAAATCGTGTTTTTAGGCAAAATCCACAATGCAACCATTTCGACATATGCCAGGAGACACTGTTTGAGGGTAACAGACGGGAAACATTTCTTTTCAGCATTTTGCATGAAAACAAGGTCCAAAATAACTGTTACACGTTTTGCACTGGAGGGCCGGGCGAGTTCTACAATATGTAAGGGTTTTCAAGCTTGCAAACAGGTTTTAAGCTGAGTTCCATGAACATTGTCTAAAATCGTGTTTTTAGGCAAAATCCACAATGCAACCATTTCGACATATGCCAGGAGACACTGTTTGAGGGTAACAGACGGGAAACATTTCTTTTCAGCATTTCGCATGAAAACATGGTCCAAAATCACTGTTACACGTTTTGCACTGGAGGGCCGGGCGAGTTCTACAATATGTAAGGGTTTTCAAGCTTGCAAACAGGTTTTAAGCTGAGTTCCATGAACATTGTCTAAAATCGTGTTTTTAGGCAAAATCCACAATGCAACCATTTCGACATATGCCAGGAGACACTGTTTGAGGGTAACAGACGGGAAACATTTCTTTTCAGCATTTCGCATGAAAACAGGGTCCAAAATCACTGTTACACGTTTTGCACTGGAGGGCCGGGCGAGTTCTACAATATGTAAGGGTTTTCAAGCTTGCAAACAGGTTTTAAGCTGAGTTCCATGAACATTGTCTAAAATCGTGTTTTTAGGCAAAATCCACAATGCAACCATTTCGACATATGCCAGGAGACACTGTTTGAGGGTAACAGACGGGAAACATTTCTTTTCAGCATTTCGCATGAAAACATGGTCCAAAATCACTGTTACACGTTTTGCACTGGAGGGCCGGGCGAGTTCTACAATATGTAAGGGTTTTCAAGCTTGCAAACAGGTTTTAAGCTGAGTTCCATGAACATTGTCTAAAATCGTGTTTTTAGGCAAAATCCACAATGCAACCATTTCGACATATGCCAGGAGACACTGTTTGAGGGTAACAGACGGGAAACATTTCTTTTCAGCATTTCGCATGAAAACAGGGTCCAAAATCACTGTTACACGTTTTGCACTGGAGGGCCGGGAGAGTTCTACAATATGTAAGGATTTTCAAGCTTGCAAACAGGTTTTAAGCTGAGTTCCATGAACATTGTCTAAAATCGTGTTTTTAGGCAAAATCCACAATGCAACCATTTCGACATATGCCAGGAGACACTGTTTGAGGGTAACAGACGGGAAACATTTCTTTTCAGCATTTCGCATGAAAACAGGGTCCAAAATCACTGTTACATGTTTTGCACTGGAGGGCCGGGCGAGTTCTACAATATGTAAGGGTTTTCAAGCTTGCAAACAGGTTTTAAGCTGAGTTCCATGAACATTGTCTAAAATCGTGTTTTTAGGCAAAATCCACAATGCAACCATTTCGACATATGCCAGGAGACACTGTTTGAGGGTAACAGACGGGAAACATTTCTTTTCAGCATTTCGCATGAAAACAGGGTCCAAAATCACTGTTACATGTTTTGCACTGGAGGGCCGGGCGAGTTCTACAATATGTAAGGGTTTTCAAGCTTGCAAACAGGTTTTAAGCTGAGTTCCATGAACATTGTCTAAAATCGTGTTTTTAGGCAAAATCCACAATGCAACCATTTCGACATATGCCAGGAGACACTGTTTGAGGGTAACAGACGGGAAACATTTCTTTTCAGCATTTCGCATGAAAACAGGGTCCAAAATCACTGTTACACGTTTTGCACTGGAGGGCCGGGCGAGTTCTACAATATGTAAGGGTTTTCAAGCTTGCAAACAGGTTTTAAGCTGAGTTCCATGAACATTGTCTAAAATCGTGTTTTTAGGCAAAATCCACAATGCAACCATTTCGACATATGCCAGGAGACACTGTTTGAGGGTAACAGACGGGAAACATTTCTTTTCAGCATTTCGCATGAAAACAGGGTCCAAAATCATTGTTACACGTTTTGCACTGGAGGGCCGGGAGAGTCCTACAATATGTAAGGATTTTCAAGCTTGCAAACAGGTTTTAAGCTGAGTTCCATGAACATTGTCTAAAATCGTGTTTTTAGGCAAAATCCACAATGCAACCATTTCGACATATGCCAGGAGACACTGTTTGAGGGTAACAGACGGTAAACATTTCTTTTCAGCATTTCGCATGAAAACAGGGTCCAAAATCACTGTTACATGTTTTGCACTGGAGGGCCGGGCGAGTTCTACAATATGTAAGGGTTTTCAAGCTTGCAAACAGGTTTTAAGCTGAGTTCCATGAACATTGTCTAAAATCGTGTTTTTAGGCAAAATCCACAATGCAACCATTTCGACATATGCCAGGAGACACTGTTTGAGGGTAACAGACGGGAAACATTTCTTTTCAGCATTTCGCATGAAAACAGGGTCCAAAATCATTGTTACACGTTTTGCACTGGAGGGCCGGGAGAGTCCTACAATATGTAAGGATTTTCAAGCTTGCAAACAGGTTTTAAGCTGAGTTCCATGAACATTGTCTAAAATCGTGTTTTTAGGCAAAATCCACAATGCAACCATTTCGACATATGCCAGGAGACACTGTTTGAGGGTAACAGACGGGAAACATTTCTTTTCAGCATTTCGCATGAAAACAGGGTCCAAAATCACTGTTACATGTTTTGCACTGGAGGGCCGGGCGAGTTCTACAATATGTAAGGGTTTTCAAGCTTGCAAACAGGTTTTAAGCTGAGTTCCATGAACATTGTCTAAAATCGTGTTTTTAGGCAAAATCCACAATGCAACCATTTCGACATATGCCAGGAGACACTGTTTGAGGGTAACAGACGGGAAACATTTCTTTTCAGCATTTCGCATGAAAACAGGGTCCAAAATCATTGTTACACGTTTTGCACTGGAGGGCCGGGAGAGTCCTACAATATGTAAGGATTTTCAAGCTTGCAAACAGGTTTTAAGCTGAGTTCCATGAACATTGTCTAAAATCGTGTTTTTAGGCAAAATCCACAATGCAACCATTTCGACATATGCCAGGAGACACTGTTTGAGGGTAACAGACGGGAAACATTTCTTTTCAGCATTTCGCATGAAAACAAGGTCCAAAATCATTGTTACACGTTTTGCACTGGAGGGCCGGGAGAGTTCTACAATATGTAAGGGTTTTCAAGCTTGCAAACAGGTTTTAAGCTGAGTTCCATGAACATTGTCTAAAATCGTGTTTTTAGGCAAAATCCACAATGCAACCATTTCGACATATGCCAGGAGACACTGTTTGAGGGTAACAGACGGGAAACATTTCTTTTCAGCATTTCGCATGAAAACAGGGTCCAAAATCACTGTTACATGTTTTGCACTGGAGGGCCGGGCGAGTTCTACAATATGTAAGGGTTTTCAAGCTTGCAAATAGGTTTTAAGCTGAGTTCCATGAACATTGTCTAAAATCGTGTTTTTAGGCAAAATCCACAATGCAACCATTTCGACATATGCCAGGAGACAATGTTTGAGGGTAACAGACGGGAAACATTTCTTTTCAGCATTTCGCATGAAAACAGGGTCCAAAATCACTGTTACACGTTTTGCACTGGAGGGCCGGGCGAGTTCTACAATATGTAAGGGTTTTCAAGCTTGCAAACAGGTTTTAAGCTTAGTTCCATGAACATTGTCTAAAATCGTGTTTTTAGGCAAAATCCACAATGCAACCATTTCGACATATGCCAGGAGACTGTTTGAGGGTAACAGACGGGAAACATTTCTTTTCAGCATTTCGCATGAAAACAGGGTCCAAAATCACTGTTACACGTTTTGCACTGGAGGGCCGGGCGAGTTCTACAATATGTAAGGGTTTTCAAGCTTACAAACAGGTTTTAAGCTGAGTTTCATGAACATTGTCTAAAATCGTGTTTTTAGGCAAAATCCACAATGCAACCATTTCGACATATGCCAGGAGACACTGTTTGAGGGTAACAGACGGGAAACATTTCTTTTCAGCATTTTGCATGAAAACAAGGTCCAAAATAACTGTTACACGTTTTGCACTGGAGGGCCGGGCGAGTTCTACAATATGTAAGGGTTTTCAAGCTTGCAAACAGGTTTTAAGCTGAGTTCCATGAACATTGTCTAAAATCGTGTTTTTAGGCAAAATCCACAATGCAACCATTTCGACATATGCCAGGAGACACTGTTTGAGGGTAACAGACGGGAAACATTTCTTTTCAGCATTTCGCATGAAAACAGGGTCCAAAATCACTGTTACATGTTTTGCACTGGAGGGCCGGGCGAGTTCTACAATATGTAAGGGTTTTCAAGCTTGCAAACAGGTTTTAAGCTGAGTTCCATGAACATTGTCTAAAATCGTGTTTTTAGGCAAAATCCACAATGCAACCATTTCGACATATGCCAGGAGACACTGTTTGAGGGTAACAGACGGGAAACATTTCTTTTCAGCATTTCGCATGAAAACAGGGTCCAAAATCACTGTTACATGTTTTGCACTGGAGGGCCGGGCGAGTTCTACAATATGTAAGGGTTTTCAAGCTTGCAAACAGGTTTTAAGCTGAGTTCCATGAACATTGTCTAAAATCGTGTTTTTAGGCAAAATCCACAATGCAACCATTTCGACATATGCCAGGAGACACTGTTTGAGGGTAACAGACGGGAAACATTTCTTTTCAGCATTTCGCATGAAAACAGGGTCCAAAATCATTGTTACACGTTTTGCACTGGAGGGCCGGGAGAGTCCTACAATATGTAAGGATTTTCAAGCTTGCAAACAGGTTTTAAGCTGAGTTCCATGAACATTGTCTAAAATCGTGTTTTTAGGCAAAATCCACAATGCAACCATTTCGACATATGCCAGGAGACACTGTTTGAGGGTAACAGACGGGAAACATTTCTTTTCAGCATTTCGCATGAAAACAAGGTCCAAAATCATTGTTACACGTTTTGCACTGGAGGGCCGGGAGAGTTCTACAATATGTAAGGGTTTTCAAGCTTGCAAACAGGTTTTAAGCTGAGTTCCATGAACATTGTCTAAAATCGTGTTTTTAGGCAAAATCCACAATGCAACCATTTCGACATATGCCAGGAGACACTGTTTGAGGGTAACAGACGGGAAACATTTCTTTTCAGCATTTCGCATGAAAACAGGGTCCAAAATCACTGTTACATGTTTTGCACTGGAGGGCCGGGCGAGTTCTACAATATGTAAGGGTTTTCAAGCTTGCAAATAGGTTTTAAGCTGAGTTCCATGAACATTGTCTAAAATCGTGTTTTTAGGCAAAATCCACAATGCAACCATTTCGACATATGCCAGGAGACAATGTTTGAGGGTAACAGACGGGAAACATTTCTTTTCAGCATTTCGCATGAAAACAGGGTCCAAAATCACTGTTACACGTTTTGCACTGGAGGGCCGGGCGAGTTCTACAATATGTAAGGGTTTTCAAGCTTGCAAACAGGTTTTAAGCTGAGTTCCATGAACATTGTCTAAAATCGTGTTTTTAGGCAAAATCCACAATGCAACCATTTCGACATATGCCAGGAGACTGTTTGAGGGTAACAGACGGGAAACATTTCTTTTCAGCATTTCGCATGAAAACAGGGTCCAAAATCACTGTTACACGTTTTGCACTGGAGGGCCGGGCGAGTTCTACAATATGTAAGGGTTTTCAAGCTTGCAAACAGGTTTTAAGCTGAGTTCCATGAACATTATCTAAAATCGTGTTTTTAGGCAAAATCCACAATGCAACCATTTCGACATATGCCAGGAGACACTGTTTGAGGGTAACAGACGGGAAACATTTCTTTTCAGCATTTTGCATGAAAACAAGGTCCAAAATAACTGTTACACGTTTTGCACTGGAGGGCCGGGCGAGTTCTACAATATGTAAGGGTTTTCAAGCTTGCAAACAGGTTTTAAGCTGAGTTCCATGAACATTGTCTAAAATCGTGTTTTTAGGCAAAATCCACAATGCAACCATTTCGACATATGCCAGGAGACACTGTTTGAGGGTAACAGACGGGAAACATTTCTTTTCAGCATTTCGCATGAAAACAGGGTCCAAAATCACTGTTACATGTTTTGCACTGGAGGGCCGGGCGAGTTCTACAATATGTAAGGGTTTTCAAGCTTGCAAACAGGTTTTAAGCTGAGTTCCATGAACATTGTCTAAAATCGTGTTTTTAGGCAAAATCCACAATGCAACCATTTCGACATATGCCAGGAGACACTGTTTGAGGGTAACAGACGGGAAACATTTCTTTTCAGCATTTCGCATGAAAACAGGGTCCAAAATCACTGTTACACGTTTTGCACTGGAGGGCCGGGCGAGTTCTACAATATGTAAGGGTTTTCAAGCTTGCAAACAGGTTTTAAGCTGAGTTCCATGAACATTGTCTAAAATCGTGTTTTTAGGCAAAATCCACAATGCAACCATTTCGACATATGCCAGGAGACACTGTTTGAGGGTAACAGACGGGAAACATTTCTTTTCAGCATTTCGCATGAAAACAGGGTCCAAAATCATTGTTACACGTTTTGCACTGGAGGGCCGGGAGAGTCCTACAATATGTAAGGATTTTCAAGCTTGCAAACAGGTTTTAAGCTGAGTTCCATGAACATTGTCTAAAATCGTGTTTTTAGGCAAAATCCACAATGCAACCATTTCGACATATGCCAGGAGACACTGTTTGAGGGTAACAGACGGGAAACATTTCTTTTCAGCATTTCGCATGAAAACAGGGTCCAAAATCATTGTTACACGTTTTGCACTGGAGGGCCGGGAGAGTCCTACAATATGTAAGGATTTTCAAGCTTGCAAACAGGTTTTAAGCTGAGTTCCATGAACATTGTCTAAAATCGTGTTTTTAGGCAAAATCCACAATGCAACCATTTCGACATATGCCAGGAGACACTGTTTGAGGGTAACAGACGGGAAACATTTCTTTTCAGCATTTCGCATGAAAACAGGGTCCAAAATCACTGTTACATGTTTTGCACTGGAGGGCCGGGCGAGTTCTACAATATGTAAGGGTTTTCAAGCTTGCAAATAGGTTTTAAGCTGAGTTCCATGAACATTGTCTAAAATCGTGTTTTTAGGCAAAATCCACAATGCAACCATTTCGACATATGCCAGGAGACAATGTTTGAGGGTAACAGACGGGAAACATTTCTTTTCAGCATTTCGCATGAAAACAGGGTCCAAAATCACTGTTACACGTTTTGCACTGGAGGGCCGGGCGAGTTCTACAATATGTAAGGGTTTTCAAGCTTGCAAACAGGTTTTAAGCTGAGTTCCATGAACATTGTCTAAAATCGTGTTTTTAGGCAAAATCCACAATGCAACCATTTCGACATATGCCAGGAGACACTGTTTGAGGGTAACAGACGGGAAACATTTCTTTTCAGCATTTCGCATGAAAACAGGGTCCAAAATCACTGTTACACATTTTGCACTGGAGGGCCGGGCGAGTTCTACAATATGTAAGGGTTTTCAAGCTTACAAACAGGTTTTAAGCTGAGTTTCATGAACATTGTCTAAAATCGTGTTTTTAGGCAAAATCCACAATGCAACCATTTCGACATATGCCAGGAGACACTGTTTGAGGGTAACAGACGGGAAACATTTCTTTTCAGCATTTCGCATGAAAACAGGGTCCAAAATCACTGTTACACGTTTTGCACTGGAGGGCCGGGCGAGTTCTACAATATGTAAGGGTTTTCAAGCTTGCAAACAGGTTTTAAGCTGAGTTCCATGAACATTATCTAAAATCGTGTTTTTAGGCAAAATCCACAATGCAACCATTTCGACATATGCCAGGAGACACTGTTTGAGGGTAACAGACGGGAAACATTTCTTTTTTTGCATTTCGCATGAAAACAGGGTCCAAAATCATTGTTACACGTTTTGCACTGGAGGGCCGGGAGAGTCCTACAATATGTAAGGATTTTCAAGCTTGCAAACAGGTTTTAAGCTGAGTTCCATGAACATTGTCTAAAATCGTGTTTTTAGGCAAAATCCACAATGCAACCATTTCGACATATGCCAGGAGACACTGTTTGAGGGTAACAGACGGGAAACATTTCTTTTCAGCATTTCGCATGAAAACAGGGTCCAAAATCACTGTTACATGTTTTGCACTGGAGGGCCGGGCGAGTTCTACAATATGTAAGGGTTTTCAAGCTTGCAAATAGGTTTTAAGCTGAGTTCCATGAACATTGTCTAAAATCGTGTTTTTAGGCAAAATCCACAATGCAACCATTTCGACATATGCCAGGAGACAATGTTTGAGGGTAACAGACGGGAAACATTTCTTTTCAGCATTTCGCATGAAAACAGGGTCCAAAATCACTGTTACACGTTTTGCACTGGAGGGCCGGGCGAGTTCTACAATATGTAAGGGTTTTCAAGCTTGCAAACAGGTTTTAAGCTGAGTTCCATGAACATTGTCTAAAATCGTGTTTTTAGGCAAAATCCACAATGCAACCATTTCGACATATGCCAGGAGACACTGTTTGAGGGTAACAGACGGGAAACATTTCTTTTCAGCATTTCGCATGAAAACAGGGTCCAAAATCACTGTTACACGTTTTGCACTGGAGGGCCGGGCGAGTTCTACAATATGTAAGGGTTTTCAAGCTTACAAACAGGTTTTAAGCTGAGTTTCATGAACATTGTCTAAAATCGTGTTTTTAGGCAAAATCCACAATGCAACCATTTCGACATATGCCAGGAGACACTGTTTGAGGGTAACAGACGGGAAACATTTCTTTTCAGCATTTCGCATGAAAACAGGGTCCAAAATCACTGTTACACGTTTTGCACTGGAGGGCCGGGCGAGTTCTACAATATGTAAGGGTTTTCAAGCTTACAAACAGGTTTTAAGCTGAGTTTCATGAACATTGTCTAAAATCGTGTTTTTAGGCAAAATCCACAATGCAACCATTTCGACATATGCCAGGAGACACTGTTTGAGGGTAACAGACGGGAAACATTTCTTTTCAGCATTTCGCATGAAAACAGGGTCCAAAATCACTGTTACACGTTTTGCACTGGAGGGCCGGGCGAGTTCTACAATATGTAAGGGTTTTCAAGCTTACAAACAGGTTTTAAGCTGAGTTTCATGAACATTGTCTAAAATCGTGTTTTTAGGCAAAATCCACAATGCAACCATTTCGACATATGCCAGGAGACACTGTTTGAGGGTAACAGACGGGAAACATTTCTTTTCAGCATTTCGCATGAAAACAGGGTCCAAAATCACTGTTACATGTTTTGCACTGGAGGGCCGGGCGAGTTCTACAATATGTAAGGGTTTTCAAGCTTGCAAACAGGTTTTAAGCTGAGTTCCATGAACATTGTCTAAAATCGTGTTTTTAGGCAAAATCCACAATGCAACCATTTTGACATATGCCAGGAGACACTGTTTGAGGGTAACAGACGGGAAACATTTCTTTTCAGCATTTCGCATGAAAACAGGGTCCAAAATCACTGTTACATGTTTTGCACTGGAGGGCCGGGCGAGTTCTACAATATGTAAGGGTTTTCAAGCTTGCAAATAGGTTTTAAGCTGAGTTCCATGAACATTGTCTAAAATCGTGTTTTTAGGCAAAATCCACAATGCAACCATTTCGACATATGCCAGGAGACAATGTTTGAGGGTAACAGACGGGAAACATTTCTTTTCAGCATTTCGCATGAAAACAGGGTCCAAAATCACTGTTACACGTTTTGCACTGGAGGGCCGGGCGAGTTCTACAATATGTAAGGGTTTTCAAGCTTGCAAACAGGTTTTAAGCTGAGTTCCATGAACATTGTCTAAAATCGTGTTTTTAGGCAAAATCCACAATGCAACCATTTCGACATATGCCAGGAGACACTGTTTGAGGGTAACAGACGGGAAACATTTCTTTTCAGCATTTCGCATGAAAACAGGGTCCAAAATCACTGTTACACGTTTTGCACTGGAGGGCCGGGCGAGTTCTACAATATGTAAGGGTTTTCAAGCTTACAAACAGGTTTTAAGCTGAGTTTCATGAACATTGTCTAAAATCGTGTTTTTAGGCAAAATCCACAATGCAACCATTTCGACATATGCCAGGAGACACTGTTTGAGGGTAACAGACGGGAAACATTTCTTTTCAGCATTTCGCATGAAAACAGGGTCCAAAATCACTGTTACACGTTTTGCACTGGAGGGCCGGGCGAGTTCTACAATATGTAAGGGTTTTCAAGCTTACACACAGGTTTTAAGCTGAGTTTCATGAACATTGTCTAAAATCGTGTTTTTAGGCAAAATCCACAATGCAACCATTTCGACATATGCCAGGAGACACTGTTTGAGGGTAACAGACGGGAAACATTTCTTTTCAGCATTTCGCATGAAAACAGGGTCCAAAATCACTGTTACATGTTTTGCACTGGAGGGCCGGGCGAGTTCTACAATATGTAAGGGTTTTCAAGCTTGCAAATAGGTTTTAAGCTGAGTTCCATGAACATTGTCTAAAATCGTGTTTTTAGGCAAAATCCACAATGCAACCATTTCGACATATGCCAGGAGACAATGTTTGAGGGTAACAGACGGGAAACATTTCTTTTCAGCATTTCGCATGAAAACAGGGTCCAAAATCACTGTTACACGTTTTGCACTGGAGGGCCGGGCGAGTTCTACAATATGTAAGGGTTTTCAAGCTTGCAAACAGGTTTTAAGCTGAGTTCCATGAACATTGTCTAAAATCGTGTTTTTAGGCAAAATCCACAATGCAACCATTTCGACATATGCCAGGAGACACTGTTTGAGGGTAACAGACGGGAAACATTTCTTTTCAGCATTTCGCATGAAAACAGGGTCCAAAATCACTGTTACACGTTTTGCACTGGAGGGCCGGGCGAGTTCTACAATATGTAAGGGTTTTCAAGCTTACAAACAGGTTTTAAGCTGAGTTTCATGAACATTGTCTAAAATCGTGTTTTTAGGCAAAATCCACAATGCAACCATTTCGACATATGCCAGGAGACACTGTTTGAGGGTAACAGACGGGAAACATTTCTTTTCAGCATTTCGCATGAAAACAGGGTCCAAAATCACTGTTACACGTTTTGCACTGGAGGGCCGGGCGAGTTCTACAATATGTAAGGGTTTTCAAGCTTACAAACAGGTTTTAAGCTGAGTTTCATGAACATTGTCTAAAATCGTGTTTTTAGGCAAAATCCACAATGCAACCATTTCGACATATGCCAGGAGACACTGTTTGAGGGTAACAGACGGGAAACATTTCTTTTCAGCATTTCGCATGAAAACAGGGTCCAAAATCACTGTTACATGTTTTGCACTGGAGGGCCGGGCGAGTTCTACAATATGTAAGGGTTTTCAAGCTTGCAAACAGGTTTTAAGCTGAGTTCCATGAACATTGTCTAAAATCGTGTTTTTAGGCAAAATCCACAATGCAACCATTTCGACATATGCCAGGAGACACTGTTTGAGGGTAACAGACGGGAAACATTTCTTTTCAGCATTTCGCATGAAAACAGGGTCCAAAATCATTGTTACACGTTTTGCACTGGAGGGCCGGGAGAGTCCTACAATATGTAAGGATTTTCAAGCTTGCAAACAGGTTTTAAGCTGAGTTTCATGAACATTGTCTAAAATCGTGTTTTTAGGCAAAATCCACAATGCAACCATTTCGACATATGCCAGGAGACACTGTTTGAGGGTAACAGACGGGAAACATTTCTTTTCAGCATTTCGCATGAAAACAGGGTCCAAAATCACTGTTACACGTTTTGCACTGGAGGGCCGGGCGAGTTCTACAATATGTAAGGGTTTTCAAGCTTACAAACAGGTTTTAAGCTGAGTTTCATGAACATTGTCTAAAATCGTGTTTTTAGGCAAAATCCACAATGCAACCATTTCGACATATGCCAGGAGACACTGTTTGAGGGTAACAGACGGGAAACATTTCTTTTCAGCATTTCGCATGAAAACAGGGTCCAAAATCACTGTTACATGTTTTGCACTGGAGGGCCGGGCGAGTTCTACAATATGTAAGGGTTTTCAAGCTTGCAAACAGGTTTTAAGCTGAGTTCCATGAACATTGTCTAAAATCGTGTTTTTAGGCAAAATCCACAATGCAACCATTTTGACATATGCCAGGAGACACTGTTTGAGGGTAACAGACGGGAAACATTTCTTTTCAGCATTTCGCATGAAAACAGGGTCCAAAATCACTGTTACATGTTTTGCACTGGAGGGCCGGGCGAGTTCTACAATATGTAAGGGTTTTCAAGCTTGCAAATAGGTTTTAAGCTGAGTTCCATGAACATTGTCTAAAATCGTGTTTTTAGGCAAAATCCACAATGCAACCATTTCGACATATGCCAGGAGACAATGTTTGAGGGTAACAGACGGGAAACATTTCTTTTCAGCATTTCGCATGAAAACAGGGTCCAAAATCACTGTTACACGTTTTGCACTGGAGGGCCGGGCGAGTTCTACAATATGTAAGGGTTTTCAAGCTTGCAAACAGGTTTTAAGCTGAGTTCCATGAACATTGTCTAAAATCGTGTTTTTAGGCAAAATCCACAATGCAACCATTTCGACATATGCCAGGAGACACTGTTTGAGGGTAACAGACGGGAAACATTTCTTTTCAGCATTTCGCATGAAAACAGGGTCCAAAATCACTGTTACACGTTTTGCACTGGAGGGCCGGGCGAGTTCTACAATATGTAAGGGTTTTCAAGCTTACAAACAGGTTTTAAGCTGAGTTTCATGAACATTGTCTAAAATCGTGTTTTTAGGCAAAATCCACAATGCAACCATTTCGACATATGCCAGGAGACACTGTTTGAGGGTAACAGACGGGAAACATTTCTTTTCAGCATTTCGCATGAAAACAGGGTCCAAAATCACTGTTACACGTTTTGCACTGGAGGGCCGGGCGAGTTCTACAATATGTAAGGGTTTTCAAGCTTACACACAGGTTTTAAGCTGAGTTTCATGAACATTGTCTAAAATCGTGTTTTTAGGCAAAATCCACAATGCAACCATTTCGACATATGCCAGGAGACACTGTTTGAGGGTAACAGACGGGAAACATTTCTTTTCAGCATTTCGCATGAAAACAGGGTCCAAAATCACTGTTACATGTTTTGCACTGGAGGGCCGGGCGAGTTCTACAATATGTAAGGGTTTTCAAGCTTGCAAATAGGTTTTAAGCTGAGTTCCATGAACATTGTCTAAAATCGTGTTTTTAGGCAAAATCCACAATGCAACCATTTCGACATATGCCAGGAGACAATGTTTGAGGGTAACAGACGGGAAACATTTCTTTTCAGCATTTCGCATGAAAACAGGGTCCAAAATCACTGTTACACGTTTTGCACTGGAGGGCCGGGCGAGTTCTACAATATGTAAGGGTTTTCAAGCTTGCAAACAGGTTTTAAGCTGAGTTCCATGAACATTGTCTAAAATCGTGTTTTTAGGCAAAATCCACAATGCAACCATTTCGACATATGCCAGGAGACACTGTTTGAGGGTAACAGACGGGAAACATTTCTTTTCAGCATTTCGCATGAAAACAGGGTCCAAAATCACTGTTACACGTTTTGCACTGGAGGGCCGGGCGAGTTCTACAATATGTAAGGGTTTTCAAGCTTACAAACAGGTTTTAAGCTGAGTTTCATGAACATTGTCTAAAATCGTGTTTTTAGGCAAAATCCACAATGCAACCATTTCGACATATGCCAGGAGACACTGTTTGAGGGTAACAGACGGGAAACATTTCTTTTCAGCATTTCGCATGAAAACAGGGTCCAAAATCACTGTTACACGTTTTGCACTGGAGGGCCGGGCGAGTTCTACAATATGTAAGGGTTTTCAAGCTTACAAACAGGTTTTAAGCTGAGTTTCATGAACATTGTCTAAAATCGTGTTTTTAGGCAAAATCCACAATGCAACCATTTCGACATATGCCAGGAGACACTGTTTGAGGGTAACAGACGGGAAACATTTCTTTTCAGCATTTCGCATGAAAACAGGGTCCAAAATCACTGTTACATGTTTTGCACTGGAGGGCCGGGCGAGTTCTACAATATGTAAGGGTTTTCAAGCTTGCAAACAGGTTTTAAGCTGAGTTCCATGAACATTGTCTAAAATCGTGTTTTTAGGCAAAATCCACAATGCAACCATTTCGACATATGCCAGGAGACACTGTTTGAGGGTAACAGACGGGAAACATTTCTTTTCAGCATTTCGCATGAAAACAGGGTCCAAAATCATTGTTACACGTTTTGCACTGGAGGGCCGGGAGAGTCCTACAATATGTAAGGATTTTCAAGCTTGCAAACAGGTTTTAAGCTGAGTTCCATGAACATTGTCTAAAATCGTGTTTTTAGGCAAAATCCACAATGCAACCATTTCGACATATGCCAGGAGACACTGTTTGAGGGTAACAGACGGGAAACATTTCTTTTCAGCATTTCGCATGAAAACAGGGTCCAAAATCATTGTTACACGTTTTGCACTGGAGGGCCGGGAGAGTCCTACAATATGTAAGGATTTTCAAGCTTGCAAACAGGTTTTAAGCTGAGTTCCATGAACATTGTCTAAAATCGTGTTTTTAGGCAAAATCCACAATGCAACCATTTCGACATATGCCAGGAGACACTGTTTGAGGGTAACAGACGGGAAACATTTCTTTTCAGCATTTCGCATGAAAACAGGGTCCAAAATCACTGTTACATGTTTTGCACTGGAGGGCCGGGCGAGTTCTACAATATGTAAGGGTTTTCAAGCTTGCAAACAGGTTTTAAGCTGAGTTCCATGAACATTGTCTAAAATCGTGTTTTTAGGCAAAATCCACAATGCAACCATTTCGACATATGCCAGGAGACACTGTTTGAGGGTAACAGACGGGAAACATTTCTTTTCAGCATTTCGCATGAAAACAGGGTCCAAAATCACTGTTACACGTTTTGCACTGGAGGGCCGGGCGAGTTCTACAATATGTAAGGGTTTTCAAGCTTACAAACAGGTTTTAAGCTGAGTTTCATGAACATTGTCTAAAATCGTGTTTTTAGGCAAAATCCACAATGCAACCATTTCGACATATGCCAGGAGACACTGTTTGAGGGTAACAGACGGGAAACATTTCTTTTCAGCATTTCGCATGAAAACAGGGTCCAAAATCACTGTTACACGTTTTGCACTGGAGGGCCGGGCGAGTTCTACAATATGTAAGGGTTTTCAAGCTTACAAACAGGTTTTAAGCTGAGTTTCATGAACATTGTCTAAAATCGTGTTTTTAGGCAAAATCCACAATGCAACCATTTCGACATATGCCAGGAGACACTGTTTGAGGGTAACAGACGGGAAACATTTCTTTTCAGCATTTCGCATGAAAACAGGGTCCAAAATCACTGTTACATGTTTTGCACTGGAGGGCCGGGCGAGTTCTACAATATGTAAGGGTTTTCAAGCTTGCAAACAGGTTTTAAGCTGAGTTCCATGAACATTGTCTAAAATCGTGTTTTTAGGCAAAATCCACAATGCAACCATTTCGACATATGCCAGGAGACACTGTTTGAGGGTAACAGACGGGAAACATTTCTTTTCAGCATTTCGCATGAAAACAGGGTCCAAAATCATTGTTACACGTTTTGCACTGGAGGGCCGGGAGAGTCCTACAATATGTAAGGATTTTCAAGCTTGCAAACAGGTTTTAAGCTGAGTTCCATGAACATTGTCTAAAATCGTGTTTTTAGGCAAAATCCACAATGCAACCATTTCGACATATGCCAGGAGACACTGTTTGAGGGTAACAGACGGGAAACATTTCTTTTCAGCATTTCGCATGAAAACAGGGTCCAAAATCATTGTTACACGTTTTGCACTGGAGGGCCGGGAGAGTCCTACAATATGTAAGGATTTTCAAGCTTGCAAACAGGTTTTAAGCTGAGTTCCATGAACATTGTCTAAAATCGTGTTTTTAGGCAAAATCCACAATGCAACCATTTCGACATATGCCAGGAGACACTGTTTGAGGGTAACAGACGGGAAACATTTCTTTTCAGCATTTCGCATGAAAACAGGGTCCAAAATCACTGTTACATGTTTTGCACTGGAGGGCCGGGCGAGTTCTACAATATGTAAGGGTTTTCAAGCTTGCAAACAGGTTTTAAGCTGAGTTCCATGAACATTGTCTAAAATCGTGTTTTTAGGCAAAATCCACAATGCAACCATTTCGACATATGCCAGGAGACACTGTTTGAGGGTAACAGACGGGAAACATTTCTTTTCAGCATTTCGCATGAAAACAGGGTCCAAAATCATTGTTACACGTTTTGCACTGGAGGGCCGGGAGAGTCCTACAATATGTAAGGATTTTCAAGCTTGCAAACAGGTTTTAAGCTGAGTTCCATGAACATTGTCTAAAATCGTGTTTTTAGGCAAAATCCACAATGCAACCATTTCGACATATGCCAGGAGACACTGTTTGAGGGTAACAGACGGGAAACATTTCTTTTCAGCATTTCGCATGAAAACAGGGTCCAAAATCATTGTTACACGTTTTGCACTGGAGGCCGGGAGAGTCCTACAATATGTAAGGATTTTCAAGCTTGCAAACAGGTTTTAAGCTGAGTTCCATGAACATTGTCTAAAATCGTGTTTTTAGGCAAAATCCACAATGCAACCATTTCGACATATGCCAGGAGACACTGTTTGAGGGTAACAGACGGGAAACATTTCTTTTCAGCATTTCGCATGAAAACAGGGTCCAAAATCACTGTTACATGTTTTGCACTGGAGGGCCGGGCGAGTTCTACAATATGTAAGGGTTTTCAAGCTTGCAAATAGGTTTTAAGCTGAGTTCCATGAACATTGTCTAAAATCGTGTTTTTAGGCAAAATCCACAATGCAACCATTTCGACATATGCCAGGAGACAATGTTTGAGGGTAACAGACGGGAAACATTTCTTTTCAGCATTTCGCATGAAAACAGGGTCCAAAATCACTGTTACACGTTTTGCACTGGAGGGCCGGGCGAGTTCTACAATATGTAAGGGTTTTCAAGCTTGCAAACAGGTTTTAAGCTGAGTTCCATGAACATTGTCTAAAATCGTGTTTTTAGGCAAAATCCACAATGCAACCATTTCGACATATGCCAGGAGACTCTGTTTGAGGGTAACAGACGGGAAACATTTCTTTTCAGCATTTCGCATGAAAACAGGGTCCAAAATCACTGTTACACGTTTTGCACTGGAGGGCCGGGCGAGTTCTACAATATGTAAGGGTTTTCAAGCTTACAAACAGGTTTTAAGCTGAGTTTCATGAACATTGTCTAAAATCGTGTTTTTAGGCAAAATCCACAATGCAACCATTTCGACATATGCCAGGAGACAATGTTTGAGGGTAACAGACGGGAAACATTTCTTTTCAGCATTTCGCATGAAAACAGGGTCCAAAATCACTGTTACACGTTTTGCACTGGAGGGCCGGGCGAGTTCTACAATATGTAAGGGTTTTCAAGCTTGCAAACAGGTTTTAAGCTGAGTTCCATGAACATTATCTAAAATCGTGTTTTTAGGCAAAATCCACAATGCAACCATTTCGACATATGCCAGGAGACACTGTTTGAGGGTAACAGACGGGAAACATTTCTTTTCAGCATTTTGCATGAAAACAAGGTCCCAAATAACTGTTACACGTTTTGCACTGGAGGGCCGGGCGAGTTCTACAATATGTAAGGGTTTTCAAGCTTGCAAACCTAAGCTGAGTTCCATGAACATTGTCTAAAATCGTGTTTTTAGGCAAAATCCACAATGCAACCATTTCGACATATGCCAGGAGACACTGTTTGAGGGTAACAGACGGGAAACATTTCTTTTCAGCATTTTGCATGAAAACAAGGTCCAAAATAACTGTTACACGTTTTGCACTGGAGGGCCGGGCGAGTTCTACAATATGTAAGGGTTTTCAAGCTTGCAAACAGGTTTTAAGCTGAGTTCCATGAACATTGTCTAAAATCGTGTTTTTAGGCAAAATCCACAATGCAACCATTTCGACATATGCCAGGAGACACTGTTTGAGGGTAACAGACGGGAAACATTTCTTTTCAGCATTTCGCATGAAAACAGGGTCCAAAATCACTGTTACACGTTTTGCACTGGAGGGCCGGGCGAGTTCTACAATATGTAAGGGTTTTCAAGCTTGCAAACAGGTTTTAAGCTGAGTTCCATGAACATTGTCTAAAATCGTGTTTTTAGGCAAAATCCACAATGCAACCATTTCGACATATGCCAGGAGACACTGTTTGAGGGTAACAGACGGGAAACATTTCTTTTCAGCATTTCGCATGAAAACAGGGTCCAAAATCACTGTTACACGTTTTGCACTGGAGGGCCGGGCGAGTTCTACAATATGTAAGGGTTTTCAAGCTTGCAAACAGGTTTTAAGCTGAGTTCCATGAACATTGTCTAAAATCGTGTTTTTAGGCAAAATCCACAATGCAACCATTTCGACATATGCCAGGAGACACTGTTTGAGGGTAACAGACGGGAAACATTTCTTTTCAGCATTTCGCATGAAAACAGGGTCCAAAATCACTGTTACACGTTTTGCACTGGAGGGCCGGGCGAGTTCTACAATATGTAAGGGTTTTCAAGCTTACAAACAGGTTTTAAGCTGAGTTTCATGAACATTGTCTAAAATCGTGTTTTTAGGCAAAATCCACAATGCAACCATTTCGACATATGCCAGGAGACAATGTTTGAGGGTAACAGACGGGAAACATTTCTTTTCAGCATTTCGCATGAAAACAGGGTCCAAAATCACTGTTACACGTTTTGCACTGGAGGGCCGGGCGAGTTCTACAATATGTAAGGGTTTTCAAGCTTGCAAACAGGTTTTAAGCTGAGTTCCATGAACATTGTCTAAAATCGTGTTTTTAGGCAAAATCCACAATGCAACCATTTCGACATATGCCAGGAGACACTGTTTGAGGGTAACAGACGGGAAACATTTCTTTTCAGCATTTCGCATGAAAACAGGGTCCAAAATCACTGTTACACGTTTTGCACTGGAGGGCCGGGCGAGTTCTACAATATGTAAGGGTTTTCAAGCTTGCAAACAGGTTTTAAGCTGAGTTCCATGAACATTGTCTAAAATCGTGTTTTTAGGCAAAATCCACAATGCAACCATTTCGACATATGCCAGGAGACACTGTTTGAGGGTAACAGACGGGAAACATTTCTTTTCAGCATTTCGCATGAAAACAGGGTCCAAAATCACTGTTACACGTTTTGCACTGGAGGGCCGGGCGAGTTCTACAATATGTAAGGGTTTTCAAGCTTGCAAACAGGTTTTAAGCTGAGTTCCATGAACATTGTCTAAAATCGTGTTTTTAGGCAAAATCCACAATGCAACCATTTCGACATATGCCAGGAGACACTGTTTGAGGGTAACAGACGGGAAACATTTCTTTTCAGCATTTCGCATGAAAACAGGGTCCAAAATCATTGTTACACGTTTTGCACTGGAGGGCCGGGAGAGTCCTACAATATGTAAGGATTTTCAAGCTTGCAAACAGGTTTTAAGCTGAGTTCCATGAACATTGTCTAAAATCGTGTTTTTAGGCAAAATCCACAATGCAACCATTTCGACATATGCCAGGAGACACTGTTTGAGGGTAACAGACGGTAAACATTTCTTTTCAGCATTTTGCATGAAAACAAGGTCCAAAATAACTGTTACACGTCTTGCACTGGAGGTCCGGGCGAGTTCTACAATATGTAAGGGTTTTCATGCTTGCAAATAGGTTTTAAGCTGAGTTCCATGAACATTGTCTAAAATCGTGTTTTTAGGCAAAATCCACAATGCAACCATTTCGACATATGCCAGGAGACACTGTTTGAGGGTAACAGACGGGAAACATTTCTTTTCAGCATTTTGCATGAAAACAGGGTCCAAAATCACTGTTACACGTTTTGCACTGGAGGGCCGGGCGAGTTCTACAATATGTAAGGGTTTTCAAGCTTGCAAACAGGTTTTAAGCTGAGTTCCATGAACATTGTCTAAAATCGTGTTTTTAGGCAAAATCCACAATGCAACCATTTCGACATATGCCAGGAGACACTGTTTGAGGGTAACAGACGGGAAACATTTCTTTTCAGCATTTCGCATGAAAACATGGTCCAAAATCACTGTTACACGTTTTGCACTGGAGGGCCGGGCGAGTTCTACAATATGTAAGGGTTTTCAAGCTTGCAAACAGGTTTTAAGCTGAGTTCCATGAACATTGTCTAAAATCGTGTTTTTAGGCAAAATCCACAATGCAACCATTTCGACATATGCCAGGAGACACTGTTTGAGGGTAACAGACGGGAAACATTTCTTTTCAGCATTTCGCATGAAAACAGGGTCCAAAATCACTGTTACACGTTTTGCACTGGAGGGCCGGGAGAGTTCTACAATATGTAAGGGTTTTCAAGCTTGCAAACAGGTTTTAAGCTGAGTTCCATGAACATTATTTAAAATCGTGTTTTTAGGCAAAATCCACAATGCAACCATTTCGACATATGCCAGGAGACACTGTTTGAGGGTAACAGACGGGAAACATTTATTTTCAGCATTTCGCATGAAAACAGGGTCCAAAATCACTGTTACACGTTTTGCACTGGAGGGCCGGGCGAGTTCTACAATATGTAAGGGTTTTCAAGCTTGAAAACAGGTTTTAAGCTGAGTTCCATGAACATTGTCTAAAATCGTGTTTTTAGGCAAAATCCACAATGCAACCATTTCGACATATGCCAGGAGACACTGTTTGAGGGTAACAGACGGGAAACATTTCTTTTCAGCATTTCGCATGAAAACATGGTCCAAAATCACTGTTACACGTTTTGCACTGGAGGGCCGGGCGAGTTCTACAATATGTAAGGGTTTTCAAGCTTGCAAACAGGTTTTAAGCTGAGTTCCATGAACATTGTCTAAAATCGTGTTTTTAGGCAAAATCCACAATGCAACCATTTCGACATATGCCAGGAGACACTGTTTGAGGGTAACAGACGGGAAACATTTCTTTTCAGCATTTCGCATGAAAACAGGGTCCAAAATCATTGTTACACGTTTTGCACTGGAGGGCCGGGAGAGTCCTACAATATGTAAGGATTTTCAAGCTTGCAAACAGGTTTTAAGCTGAGTTCCATGAACATTGTCTAAAATCGTGTTTTTAGGCAAAATCCACAATGCAACCATTTCGACATATGCCAGGAGACACTGTTTGAGGGTAACAGACGGGAAACATTTCTTTTCAGCATTTCGCATGAAAACAGGGTCCAAAATCATTGTTACACGTTTTGCACTGGAGGGCCGGGAGAGTCCTACAATATGTAAGGATTTTCAAGCTTGCAAACAGGTTTTAAGCTGAGTTCCATGAACATTGTCTAAAATCGTGTTTTTAGGCAAAATCCACAATGCAACCATTTCGACATATGCCAGGAGACACTGTTTGAGGGTAACAGACGGGAAACATTTCTTTTCAGCATTTCGCATGAAAACAGGGTCCAAAATCACTGTTACACGTTTTGCACTGGAGGGCCGGGCGAGTTCTACAATATGTAAGGGTTTTCAAGCTTGCAAACAGGTTTTAAGCTGAGTTCCATGAACATTGTCTAAAATCGTGTTTTTAGGCAAAATCCACAATGCAACCATTTCGACATATGCCAGGAGACACTGTTTGAGGGTAACAGACGGGAAACATTTCTTTTCAGCATTTCGCATGAAAACAGGGTCCAAAATCATTGTTACACGTTTTGCACTGGAGGGCCGGGAGAGTCCTACAATATGTAAGGATTTTCAAGCTTGCAAACAGGTTTTAAGCTGAGTTCCATGAACATTGTCTAAAATCGTGTTTTTAGGCAAAATCCACAATGCAACCATTTCGACATATGCCAGGAGACACTGTTTGAGGGTAACAGACGGGAAACATTTCTTTTCAGCATTTCGCATGAAAACAGGGTCCAAAATCACTGTTACACGTTTTGCACTGGAGGGCCGGGCGAGTTCTACAATATGTAAGGGTTTTCAAGCTTGCAAACAGGTTTTAAGCTGAGTTCCATGAACATTGTCTAAAATCGTGTTTTTAGGCAAAATCCACAATGCAACCATTTCGACATATGCCAGGAGACACTGTTTGAGGGTAACAGACGGGAAACATTTCTTTTCAGCATTTCGCATGAAAACAGGGTCCAAAATCATTGTTACACGTTTTGCACTGGAGGGCCGGGAGAGTCCTACAATATGTAAGGATTTTCAAGCTTGCAAACAGGTTTTAAGCTGAGTTCCATGAACATTGTCTAAAATCGTGTTTTTAGGCAAAATCCACAATGCAACCATTTCGACATATGCCAGGAGACACTGTTTGAGGGTAACAGACGGTAAACATTTCTTTTCAGCATTTTGCATGAAAACAAGGTCCAAAATAACTGTTACACGTCTTGCACTGGAGGTCCGGGCGAGTTCTACAATATGTAAGGGTTTTCATGCTTGCAAATAGGTTTTAAGCTGAGTTCCATGAACATTGTCTAAAATCGTGTTTTTAGGCAAAATCCACAATGCAACCATTTCGACATATGCCAGGAGACACTGTTTGAGGGTTACAGACGGGAAACATTTCTTTTCAGCATTTTGCATGAAAACAGGGTCCAAAATCACTGTTACACGTTTTGCACAGGATGGCCGGGCGAGTTCTACAATATGTTAGGGTTTTCAAGCTTGCAAACAGGTTTTAAGCTGAGTTCCATGAACATTGTCTAAAATCGTGTTTTTAGGCAAAATCCACAATGCAACCATTTCGACATATGCCAGGAGACACTGTTTGAGGGTAACAGACGGGAAACATTTCTTTTCAGCATTTCGCATGAAAACATGGTCCAAAATCACTGTTACACGTTTTGCACTGGAGGGCCGGGCGAGTTCTACAATATGTAAGGGTTTTCAAGCTTGCAAACAGGTTTTAAGCTGAGTTCCATGAACATTGTCTAAAATCGTGTTTTTAGGCAAAATCCACAATGCAACCATTTCGACATATGCCAGGAGACACTGTTTGAGGGTAACAGACGGGAAACATTTCTTTTCAGCATTTCGCATGAAAACAGGGTCCAAAATCACTGTTACACGTTTTGCACTGGAGGGCCGGGAGAGTTCTACAATATGTAAGGGTTTTCAAGCTTGCAAACAGGTTTTAAGCTGAGTTCCATGAACATTATTTAAAATCGTGTTTTTAGGCAAAATCCACAATGCAACCATTTCGACATATGCCAGGAGACACTGTTTGAGGGTAACAGACGGGAAACATTTCTTTTCAGCATTTCGCATGAAAACAGGGTCCAAAATCACTGTTACACGTTTTGCACTGGAGGGCCGGGCGAGTTCTACAATATGTAAGGGTTTTCAAGCTTGAAAACAGGTTTTAAGCTGAGTTCCATGAACATTGTCTAAAATCGTGTTTTTAGGCAAAATCCACAATGCAACCATTTCGACATATGCCAGGAGACACTGTTTGAGGGTAACAGACGGGAAACATTTCTTTTCAGCATTTCGCATGAAAACATGGTCCAAAATCACTGTTACACGTTTTGCACTGGAGGGCCGGGCGAGTTCTACAATATGTAAGGGTTTTCAAGCTTGCAAACAGGTTTTAAGCTGAGTTCCATGAACATTGTCTAAAATCGTGTTTTTAGGCAAAATCCACAATGCAACCATTTCGACATATGCCAGGAGACACTGTTTGAGGGTAACAGACGGGAAACATTTCTTTTCAGCATTTCGCATGAAAACAGGGTCCAAAATCATTGTTACACGTTTTGCACTGGAGGGCCGGGAGAGTCCTACAATATGTAAGGATTTTCAAGCTTGCAAACAGGTTTTAAGCTGAGTTCCATGAACATTGTCTAAAATCGTGTTTTTAGGCAAAATCCACAATGCAACCATTTCGACATATGCCAGGAGACACTGTTTGAGGGTAACAGACGGGAAACATTTCTTTTCAGCATTTCGCATGAAAACAGGGTCCAAAATCACTGTTACACGTTTTGCACTGGAGGGCCGGGCGAGTTCTACAATATGTAAGGGTTTTCAAGCTTGCAAACAGGTTTTAAGCTGAGTTCCATGAACATTGTCTAAAATCGTGTTTTTAGGCAAAATCCACAATGCAACCATTTCGACATATGCCAGGAGACACTGTTTGAGGGTAACAGACGGGAAACATTTCTTTTCAGCATTTCGCATGAAAACAGGGTCCAAAATCATTGTTACACGTTTTGCACTGGAGGGCCGGGAGAGTCCTACAATATGTAAGGATTTTCAAGCTTGCAAACAGGTTTTAAGCTGAGTTCCATGAACATTGTCTAAAATCGTGTTTTTAGGCAAAATCCACAATGCAACCATTTCGACATATGCCAGGAGACACTGTTTGAGGGTAACAGACGGTAAACATTTCTTTTCAGCATTTTGCATGAAAACAAGGTCCAAAATAACTGTTACACGTCTTGCACTGGAGGTCCGGGCGAGTTCTACAATATGTAAGGGTTTTCATGCTTGCAAATAGGTTTTAAGCTGAGTTCCATGAACATTGTCTAAAATCGTGTTTTTAGGCAAAATCCACAATGCAACCATTTCGACATATGCCAGGAGACACTGTTTGAGGGTAACAGACGGGAAACATTTCTTTTCAGCATTTTGCATGAAAACAGGGTCCAAAATCACTGTTACACGTTTTGCACTGGAGGGCCGGGCGAGTTCTACAATATGTAAGGGTTTTCAAGCTTGCAAACAGGTTTTAAGCTGAGTTCCATGAACATTGTCTAAAATCGTGTTTTTAGGCAAAATCCACAATGCAACCATTTCGACATATGCCAGGAGACACTGTTTGAGGGTAACAGACGGGAAACATTTCTTTTCAGCATTTCGCATGAAAACATGGTCCAAAATCACTGTTACACGTTTTGCACTGGAGGGCCGGGCGAGTTCTACAATATGTAAGGGTTTTCAAGCTTGCAAACAGGTTTTAAGCTGAGTTCCATGAACATTGTCTAAAATCGTGTTTTTAGGCAAAATCCACAATGCAACCATTTCGACATATGCCAGGAGACACTGTTTGAGGGTAACAGACGGGAAACATTTCTTTTCAGCATTTCGCATGAAAACAGGGTCCAAAATCACTGTTACACGTTTTGCACTGGAGGGCCGGGAGAGTTCTACAATATGTAAGGGTTTTCAAGCTTGCAAACAGGTTTTAAGCTGAGTTCCATGAACATTATTTAAAATCGTGTTTTTAGGCAAAATCCACAATGCAACCATTTCGACATATGCCAGGAGACACTGTTTGAGGGTAACAGACGGGAAACATTTCTTTTCAGCATTTCGCATGAAAACAGGGTCCAAAATCACTGTTACACGTTTTGCACTGGAGGGCCGGGCGAGTTCTACAATATGTAAGGGTTTTCAAGCTTGAAAACAGGTTTTAAGCTGAGTTCCATGAACATTGTCTAAAATCGTGTTTTTAGGCAAAATCCACAATGCAACCATTTCGACATATGCCAGGAGACACTGTTTGAGGGTAACAGACGGGAAACATTTCTTTTCAGCATTTCGCATGAAAACATGGTCCAAAATCACTGTTACACGTTTTGCACTGGAGGGCCGGGCGAGTTCTACAATATGTAAGGGTTTTCAAGCTTGCAAACAGGTTTTAAGCTGAGTTCCATGAACATTGTCTAAAATCGTGTTTTTAGGCAAAATCCACAATGCAACCATTTCGACATATGCCAGGAGACACTGTTTGAGGGTAACAGACGGGAAACATTTCTTTTCAGCATTTCGCATGAAAACAGGGTCCAAAATCATTGTTACACGTTTTGCACTGGAGGGCCGGGAGAGTCCTACAATATGTAAGGATTTTCAAGCTTGCAAACAGGTTTTAAGCTGAGTTCCATGAACATTGTCTAAAATCGTGTTTTTAGGCAAAATCCACAATGCAACCATTTCGACATATGCCAGGAGACACTGTTTGAGGGTAACAGACGGGAAACATTTCTTTTCAGCATTTCGCATGAAAACAGGGTCCAAAATCACTGTTACACGTTTTGCACTGTAGGGCCGGGCGAGTTCTACAATATGTAAGGGTTTTCAAGCTTGCAAACAGGTTTTAAGCTGAGTTCCATGAACATTGTCTAAAATCGTGTTTGTAGGCAAAATCCACAATGCAACCATTTCGACATATGCCAGGAGACACTGTTTGAGGGTAACAGACGGGAAACATTTCTTTTCAGCATTTCGCATGAAAACATGGTCCAAAATCACTGTTACACGTTTTGCACTGGAGGGCCGGGCGAGTTCTACAATATGTAAGGGTTTTCAAGCTTGCAAACAGGTTTTAAGCTGAGTTCCATGAACATTGTCTAAAATCGTGTTTTTAGGCAAAATCCACAATGCAACCATTTCGACATATGCCAGGAGACACTGTTTGAGGGTAACAGACGGGAAACATTTCTTTTCAGCATTTCGCATGAAAACAGGGTCCAAAATCATTGTTACACGTTTTGCACTGGAGGGCCGGGAGAGTCCTACAATATGTAAGGATTTTCAAGCTTGCAAACAGGTTTTAAGCTGAGTTCCATGAACATTGTCTAAAATCGTGTTTTTAGGCAAAATCCACAATGCAACCATTTCGACATATGCCAGGAGACACTGTTTGAGGGTAACAGACGGGAAACATTTATTTTCAGCATTTCGCATGAAAACAGGGTCCAAAATCACTGTTACACGTTTTGCACTGGAGGGCCGGGCGAGTTCTACAATATGTAAGGGTTTTCAAGCTTGCAAACAGGTTTTAAGCTGAGTTCCATGAACATTGTCTAAAATCGTGTTTTTAGGCAAAATCCACAATGCAACCATTTCGACATATGCCAGGAGACACTGTTTGAGGGTAACAGACGGGAAACATTTCTTTTCAGCATTTCGCATGAAAACAGGGTCCAAAATCACTGTTACACGTTTTGCACTGGAGGGCCGGGCGAGTTCTACAATATGTAAGGGTTTTCAAGCTTGCAAACAGGTTTTAAGCTGAGTTCCATGAACATTGTCTAAAATCGTGTTTTTAGGCAAAATCCACAATGCAACCATTTCGACATATGCCAGGAGACACTGTTTGAGGGTAACAGACGGGAAACATTTCTTTTCAGCATTTCGCATGAAAACATGGTCCAAAATCACTGTTACACGTTTTGCACTGGAGGGCCGGGCGAGTTCTACAATATGTAAGGGTTTTCAAGCTTGCAAACAGGTTTTAAGCTGAGTTCCATGAACATTGTCTAAAATCGTGTTTTTAGGCAAAATCCACAATGCAACCATTTCGACATATGCCAGGAGACACTGTTTGAGGGTAACAGACGGGAAACATTTCTTTTCAGCATTTCGCATGAAAACATGGTCCAAAATCACTGTTACACGTTTTGCACTGGAGGGCCGGGCGAGTTCTACAATATGTAAGGGTTTTCAAGCTTGCAAACAGGTTTTAAGCTGAGTTCCATGAACATTGTCTAAAATCGTGTTTTTAGGCAAAATCCACAATGAAACCATTTCGACATATGCCAGGAGACACTGTTTGAGGGTAAACAGACGGGAAACATTTCTTTTCAGCATTTCGCATGAAAACAGGGTCCAAAATCACTGTTACACGTTTTGCACTGGAGAGCCGGGCGAGTTCTACAATATGTAAGGGTTTTCAAGCTTGCAAACAGGTTTTAAGCTGAGTTCCATGAACATTGTCTAAAATCGTGTTTTTAGGCAAAATCCACAATGCAACCATTTCGACATATGCCAGGAGACACTGTTTGAGGGTAACAGACGGGAAACATTTCTTTTCAGCATTTCGCATGAAAACAGGGTCCAAAATCACTGTTACACGTTTTGCACTGGAGGGCCGGGCGAGTTCTACAATATGTAAGGGTTTTCAAGCTTGCAAACAGGTTTTAAGCTGAGTTCCATGAACATTGTCTAAAATCGTGTTTTTTGGCAAAATCCACAATGCAACCATTTTGACATATGCCAGGAGACACTGTTTGAGGGTAACAGACGGGAAACATTTCTTTTCAGCATTTCGCATGAAAACAGGGTCCAAAATCACTGTTACACGTTTTGCACTGGAGGGCCGGGCGAGTTCTACAATATGTAAGGGTTTTCAAGCTTGCAAACAGGTTTTAAGCTGAGTTCCATGAACATTGTCTAAAATCGTGTTTTTAGGCAAAATCCACAATGCAACCATTTCGACATATGCCAGGAGACACTGTTTGAGGGTAACAGACGGGAAACATTTCTTTTCAGCATTTCGCATGAAAACATGGTCCAAAATCACTGTTACACGTTTTGCACTGGAGGGCCGGGCGAGTTCTACAATATGTAAGGGTTTTCAAGCTTGCAAACAGGTTTTAAGCTGAGTTCCATGAACATTGTCTAAAATCGTGTTTTTAGGCAAAATCCACAATGCAACCATTTCGACATATGCCAGGAGACACTGTTTGAGGGTAACAGACGGGAAACATTTCTTTTCAGCATTTCGCATGAAAACAGGGTCCAAAATCACTGTTACACGTTTTGCACTGGAGGGCCGGGAGAGTTCTACAATATGTAAGGGTTTTCAAGCTTGCAAACAGGTTTTAAGCTGAGTTCCATGAACATTATTTAAAATCGTGTTTTTAGGCAAAATCCACAATGCAACCATTTCGACATATGCCAGGAGACACTGTTTGAGGGTAACAGACGGGAAACATTTCTTTTCAGCATTTCGCATGAAAACAGGGTCCAAAATCACTGTTACACGTTTTGCACTGGAGGGCCGGGCGAGTTCTACAATATGTAAGGGTTTTCAAGCTTGAAAACAGGTTTTAAGCTGAGTTCCATGAACATTGTCTAAAATCGTGTTTTTAGGCAAAATCCACAATGCAACCATTTCGACATATGCCAGGAGACACTGTTTGAGGGTAACAGACGGGAAACATTTCTTTTCAGCATTTCGCATGAAAACATGGTCCAAAATCACTGTTACACGTTTTGCACTGGAGGGCCGGGCGAGTTCTACAATATGTAAGGGTTTTCAAGCTTACAAACAGGTTTTAAGCTGAGTTTCATGAACATTGTCTAAAATCGTGTTTTTAGGCAAAATCCACAATGCAACCATTTCGACATATGCCAGGAGACACTGTTTGAGGGTAACAGACGGGAAACATTTCTTTTCAGCATTTCGCATGAAAACAGGGTCCAAAATCACTGTTACATGTTTTGCACTGGAGGGCCGGGCGAGTTCTACAATATGTAAGGGTTTTCAAGCTTGCAAACAGGTTTTAAGCTGAGTTCCATGAACATTGTCTAAAATCGTGTTTTTAGGCAAAATCCACAATGCAACCATTTCGACATATGCCAGGAGACACTGTTTGAGGGTAACAGACGGGAAACATTTCTTTTCAGCATTTCGCATGAAAACAGGGTCCAAAATCATTGTTACACGTTTTGCACTGGAGGGCCGGGAGAGTCCTACAATATGTAAGGATTTTCAAGCTTGCAAACAGGTTTTAAGCTGAGTTCCATGAACATTGTCTAAAATCGTGTTTTTAGGCAAAATCCACAATGCAACCATTTCGACATATGCCAGGAGACACTGTTTGAGGGTAACAGACGGGAAACATTTCTTTTCAGCATTTCGCATGAAAACAGGGTCCAAAATCATTGTTACACGTTTTGCACTGGAGGGCCGGGAGAGTCCTACAATATGTAAGGATTTTCAAGCTTGCAAACAGGTTTTAAGCTGAGTTCCATGAACATTGTCTAAAATCGTGTTTTTAGGCAAAATCCACAATGCAACCATTTCGACATATGCCAGGAGACACTGTTTGAGGGTAACAGACGGGAAACATTTCTTTTCAGCATTTCGCATGAAAACAGGGTCCAAAATCACTGTTACATGTTTTGCACTGGAGGGCCGGGCGAGTTCTACAATATGTAAGGGTTTTCAAGCTTGCAAACAGGTTTTAAGCTGAGTTCCATGAACATTGTCTAAAATCGTGTTTTTAGGCAAAATCCACAATGCAACCATTTCGACATATGCCAGGAGACACTGTTTGAGGGTAACAGACGGGAAACATTTCTTTTCAGCATTTCGCATGAAAACAGGGTCCAAAATCATTGTTACACGTTTTGCACTGGAGGGCCGGGAGAGTCCTACAATATGTAAGGATTTTCAAGCTTGCAAACAGGTTTTAAGCTGAGTTCCATGAACATTGTCTAAAATCGTGTTTTTAGGCAAAATCCACAATGCAACCATTTCGACATATGCCAGGAGACACTGTTTGAGGGTAACAGACGGGAAACATTTCTTTTCAGCATTTCGCATGAAAACAGGGTCCAAAATCATTGTTACACGTTTTGCACTGGAGGGCCGGGAGAGTCCTACAATATGTAAGGATTTTCAAGCTTGCAAACAGGTTTTAAGCTGAGTTCCATGAACATTGTCTAAAATCGTGTTTTTAGGCAAAATCCACAATGCAACCATTTCGACATATGCCAGGAGACACTGTTTGAGGGTAACAGACGGGAAACATTTCTTTTCAGCATTTCGCATGAAAACAGGGTCCAAAATCACTGTTACATGTTTTGCACTGGAGGGCCGGGCGAGTTCTACAATATGTAAGGGTTTTCAAGCTTGCAAATAGGTTTTAAGCTGAGTTCCATGAACATTGTCTAAAATCGTGTTTTTAGGCAAAATCCACAATGCAACCATTTCGACATATGCCAGGAGACAATGTTTGAGGGTAACAGACGGGAAACATTTCTTTTCAGCATTTCGCATGAAAACAGGGTCCAAAATCACTGTTACACGTTTTGCACTGGAGGGCCGGGCGAGTTCTACAATATGTAAGGGTTTTCAAGCTTGCAAACAGGTTTTAAGC
This sequence comes from Coregonus lavaretus, assembly GCF_964263955.1. Classification (NCBI taxonomy): domain Eukaryota; kingdom Metazoa; phylum Chordata; class Actinopteri; order Salmoniformes; family Salmonidae; genus Coregonus; species Coregonus lavaretus. The sequence continues at coordinate 100,489 of NW_028157402.1, forward strand.
TGAGTTCCATGAACATTGTCTAAAATCGTGTTTTTAGGCAAAATCCACAATGCAACCATTTCGACATATGCCAGGAGACACTGTTTGAGGGTAACAGACGGGAAACATTTCTTTTCAGCATTTCGCATGAAAACAGGGTCCAAAATCACTGTTACACGTTTTGCACTGGAGGGCCGGGCGAGTTCTACAATATGTAAGGGTTTTCAAGCTTACAAACAGGTTTTAAGCTGAGTTTCATGAACATTGTCTAAAATCGTGTTTTTAGGCAAAATCCACAATGCAACCATTTCGACATATGCCAGGAGACAATGTTTGAGGGTAACAGACGGGAAACATTTCTTTTCAGCATTTCGCATGAAAACAGGGTCCAAAATCACTGTTACACGTTTTGCACTGGAGGGCCGGGCGAGTTCTACAATATGTAAGGGTTTTCAAGCTTGCAAACAGGTTTTAAGCTGAGTTCCATGAACATTATCTAAAATCGTGTTTTTAGGCAAAATCCACAATGCAACCATTTCGACATATGCCAGGAGACACTGTTTGAGGGTAACAGACGGGAAACATTTCTTTTCAGCATTTTGCATGAAAACAAGGTCCCAAATAACTGTTACACGTTTTGCACTGGAGGGCCGGGCGAGTTCTACAATATGTAAGGGTTTTCAAGCTTGCAAACCTAAGCTGAGTTCCATGAACATTGTCTAAAATCGTGTTTTTAGGCAAAATCCACAATGCAACCATTTCGACATATGCCAGGAGACACTGTTTGAGGGTAACAGACGGGAAACATTTCTTTTCAGCATTTTGCATGAAAACAAGGTCCAAAATAACTGTTACACGTTTTGCACTGGAGGGCCGGGCGAGTTCTACAATATGTAAGGGTTTTCAAGCTTGCAAACAGGTTTTAAGCTGAGTTCCATGAACATTGTCTAAAATCGTGTTTTTAGGCAAAATCCACAATGCAACCATTTCGACATATGCCAGGAGACACTGTTTGAGGGTAACAGACGGGAAACATTTCTTTTCAGCATTTCGCATGAAAACAGGGTCCAAAATCACTGTTACACGTTTTGCACTGGAGGGCCGGGCGAGTTCTACAATATGTAAGGGTTTTCAAGCTTGCAAACAGGTTTTAAGCTGAGTTCCATGAACATTGTCTAAAATCGTGTTTTTAGGCAAAATCCACAATGCAACCATTTCGACATATGCCAGGAGACACTGTTTGAGGGTAACAGACGGGAAACATTTCTTTTCAGCATTTCGCATGAAAACAGGGTCCAAAATCACTGTTACACGTTTTGCACTGGAGGGCCGGGCGAGTTCTACAATATGTAAGGGTTTTCAAGCTTGCAAACAGGTTTTAAGCTGAGTTCCATGAACATTGTCTAAAATCGTGTTTTTAGGCAAAATCCACAATGCAACCATTTCGACATATGCCAGGAGACACTGTTTGAGGGTAACAGACGGGAAACATTTCTTTTCAGCATTTCGCATGAAAACAGGGTCCAAAATCACTGTTACACGTTTTGCACTGGAGGGCCGGGCGAGTTCTACAATATGTAAGGGTTTTCAAGCTTACAAACAGGTTTTAAGCTGAGTTTCATGAACATTGTCTAAAATCGTGTTTTTAGGCAAAATCCACAATGCAACCATTTCGACATATGCCAGGAGACAATGTTTGAGGGTAACAGACGGGAAACATTTCTTTTCAGCATTTCGCATGAAAACAGGGTCCAAAATCACTGTTACACGTTTTGCACTGGAGGGCCGGGCGAGTTCTACAATATGTAAGGGTTTTCAAGCTTGCAAACAGGTTTTAAGCTGAGTTCCATGAACATTATCTAAAATCGTGTTTTTAGGCAAAATCCACAATGCAACCATTTCGACATATGCCAGGAGACACTGTTTGAGGGTAACAGACGGGAAACATTTCTTTTCAGCATTTCGCATGAAAACAGGGTCCAAAATCACTGTTACACGTTTTGCACTGGAGGGCCGGGCGAGTTCTACAATATGTAAGGGTTTTCAAGCTTGCAAACAGGTTTTAAGCTGAGTTCCATGAACATTATCTAAAATCGTGTTTTTAGGCAAAATCCACAATGCAACCATTTCGACATATGCCAGGAGACACTGTTTGAGGGTAACAGACGGGAAACATTTCTTTTCAGCATTTCGCATGAAAACAGGGTCCAAAATCACTGTTACATGTTTTGCACTGGAGGGCCGGGCGAGTTCTACAATATGTAAGGGTTTTCAAGCTTGCAAACAGGTTTTAAGCTGAGTTCCATGAACATTGTCTAAAATCGTGTTTTTAGGCAAAATCCACAATGCAACCATTTCGACATATGCCAGGAGACACTGTTTGAGGGTAACAGACGGGAAACATTTCTTTTCAGCATTTCGCATGAAAACAGGGTCCAAAATCATTGTTACACGTTTTGCACTGGAGGGCCGGGAGAGTCCTACAATATGTAAGGATTTTCAAGCTTGCAAACAGGTTTTAAGCTGAGTTCCATGAACATTGTCTAAAATCGTGTTTTTAGGCAAAATCCACAATGCAACCATTTCGACATATGCCAGGAGACACTGTTTGAGGGTAACAGACGGGAAACATTTCTTTTCAGCATTTCGCATGAAAACAGGGTCCAAAATCATTGTTACACGTTTTGCACTGGAGGGCCGGGAGAGTCCTACAATATGTAAGGATTTTCAAGCTTGCAAACAGGTTTTAAGCTGAGTTCCATGAACATTGTCTAAAATCGTGTTTTTAGGCAAAATCCACAATGCAACCATTTCGACATATGCCAGGAGACACTGTTTGAGGGTAACAGACGGGAAACATTTCTTTTCAGCATTTCGCATGAAAACAGGGTCCAAAATCACTGTTACATGTTTTGCACTGGAGGGCCGGGCGAGTTCTACAATATGTAAGGGTTTTCAAGCTTGCAAACAGGTTTTAAGCTGAGTTCCATGAACATTGTCTAAAATCGTGTTTTTAGGCAAAATCCACAATGCAACCATTTCGACATATGCCAGGAGACACTGTTTGAGGGTAACAGACGGGAAACATTTCTTTTCAGCATTTCGCATGAAAACAGGGTCCAAAATCATTGTTACACGTTTTGCACTGGAGGGCCGGGAGAGTCCTACAATATGTAAGGATTTTCAAGCTTGCAAACAGGTTTTAAGCTGAGTTCCATGAACATTGTCTAAAATCGTGTTTTTAGGCAAAATCCACAATGCAACCATTTCGACATATGCCAGGAGACACTGTTTGAGGGTAACAGACGGGAAACATTTCTTTTCAGCATTTCGCATGAAAACAGGGTCCAAAATCATTGTTACACGTTTTGCACTGGAGGGCCGGGAGAGTCCTACAATATGTAAGGATTTTCAAGCTTGCAAACAGGTTTTAAGCTGAGTTCCATGAACATTGTCTAAAATCGTGTTTTTAGGCAAAATCCACAATGCAACCATTTCGACATATGCCAGGAGACACTGTTTGAGGGTAACAGACGGGAAACATTTCTTTTCAGCATTTCGCATGAAAACAGGGTCCAAAATCACTGTTACATGTTTTGCACTGGAGGGCCGGGCGAGTTCTACAATATGTAAGGGTTTTCAAGCTTGCAAATAGGTTTTAAGCTGAGTTCCATGAACATTGTCTAAAATCGTGTTTTTAGGCAAAATCCACAATGCAACCATTTCGACATATGCCAGGAGACAATGTTTGAGGGTAACAGACGGGAAACATTTCTTTTCAGCATTTCGCATGAAAACAGGGTCCAAAATCACTGTTACACGTTTTGCACTGGAGGGCCGGGCGAGTTCTACAATATGTAAGGGTTTTCAAGCTTGCAAACAGGTTTTAAGCTGAGTTCCATGAACATTGTCTAAAATCGTGTTTTTAGGCAAAATCCACAATGCAACCATTTCGACATATGCCAGGAGACACTGTTTGAGGGTAACAGACGGGAAACATTTCTTTTCAGCATTTCGCATGAAAACAGGGTCCAAAATCACTGTTACACGTTTTGCACTGGAGGGCCGGGCGAGTTCTACAATATGTAAGGGTTTTCAAGCTTACAAACAGGTTTTAAGCTGAGTTTCATGAACATTGTCTAAAATCGTGTTTTTAGGCAAAATCCACAATGCAACCATTTCGACATATGCCAGGAGACAATGTTTGAGGGTAACAGACGGGAAACATTTCTTTTCAGCATTTCGCATGAAAACAGGGTCCAAAATCACTGTTACACGTTTTGCACTGGAGGGCCGGGCGAGTTCTACAATATGTAAGGGTTTTCAAGCTTGCAAACAGGTTTTAAGCTGAGTTCCATGAACATTATCTAAAATCGTGTTTTTAGGCAAAATCCACAATGCAACCATTTCGACATATGCCAGGAGACACTGTTTGAGGGTAACAGACGGGAAACATTTCTTTTCAGCATTTTGCATGAAAACAAGGTCCCAAATAACTGTTACACGTTTTGCACTGGAGGGCCGGGCGAGTTCTACAATATGTAAGGGTTTTCAAGCTTGCAAACCTAAGCTGAGTTCCATGAACATTGTCTAAAATCGTGTTTTTAGGCAAAATCCACAATGCAACCATTTCGACATATGCCAGGAGACACTGTTTGAGGGTAACAGACGGGAAACATTTCTTTTCAGCATTTTGCATGAAAACAAGGTCCAAAATAACTGTTACACGTTTTGCACTGGAGGGCCGGGCGAGTTCTACAATATGTAAGGGTTTTCAAGCTTGCAAACAGGTTTTAAGCTGAGTTCCATGAACATTGTCTAAAATCGTGTTTTTAGGCAAAATCCACAATGCAACCATTTCGACATATGCCAGGAGACACTGTTTGAGGGTAACAGACGGGAAACATTTCTTTTCAGCATTTCGCATGAAAACAGGGTCCAAAATCACTGTTACACGTTTTGCACTGGAGGGCCGGGCGAGTTCTACAATATGTAAGGGTTTTCAAGCTTGCAAACAGGTTTTAAGCTGAGTTCCATGAACATTGTCTAAAATCGTGTTTTTAGGCAAAATCCACAATGCAACCATTTCGACATATGCCAGGAGACACTGTTTGAGGGTAACAGACGGGAAACATTTCTTTTCAGCATTTCGCATGAAAACAGGGTCCAAAATCACTGTTACACGTTTTGCACTGGAGGGCCGGGCGAGTTCTACAATATGTAAGGGTTTTCAAGCTTGCAAACAGGTTTTAAGCTGAGTTCCATGAACATTGTCTAAAATCGTGTTTTTAGGCAAAATCCACAATGCAACCATTTCGACATATGCCAGGAGACACTGTTTGAGGGTAACAGACGGGAAACATTTCTTTTCAGCATTTCGCATGAAAACAGGGTCCAAAATCACTGTTACACGTTTTGCACTGGAGGGCCGGGCGAGTTCTACAATATGTAAGGGTTTTCAAGCTTACAAACAGGTTTTAAGCTGAGTTTCATGAACATTGTCTAAAATCGTGTTTTTAGGCAAAATCCACAATGCAACCATTTCGACATATGCCAGGAGACAATGTTTGAGGGTAACAGACGGGAAACATTTCTTTTCAGCATTTCGCATGAAAACAGGGTCCAAAATCACTGTTACACGTTTTGCACTGGAGGGCCGGGCGAGTTCTACAATATGTAAGGGTTTTCAAGCTTGCAAACAGGTTTTAAGCTGAGTTCCATGAACATTATCTAAAATCGTGTTTTTAGGCAAAATCCACAATGCAACCATTTCGACATATGCCAGGAGACACTGTTTGAGGGTAACAGACGGGAAACATTTCTTTTCAGCATTTTGCATGAAAACAAGGTCCCAAATAACTGTTACACGTTTTGCACTGGAGGGCCGGGCGAGTTCTACAATATGTAAGGGTTTTCAAGCTTGCAAACCTAAGCTGAGTTCCATGAACATTGTCTAAAATCGTGTTTTTAGGCAAAATCCACAATGCAACCATTTCGACATATGCCAGGAGACACTGTTTGAGGGTAACAGACGGGAAACATTTCTTTTCAGCATTTTGCATGAAAACAAGGTCCAAAATAACTGTTACACGTTTTGCACTGGAGGGCCGGGCGAGTTCTACAATATGTAAGGGTTTTCAAGCTTGCAAACAGGTTTTAAGCTGAGTTCCATGAACATTGTCTAAAATCGTGTTTTTAGGCAAAATCCACAATGCAACCATTTCGACATATGCCAGGAGACACTGTTTGAGGGTAACAGACGGGAAACATTTCTTTTCAGCATTTCGCATGAAAACAGGGTCCAAAATCACTGTTACACGTTTTGCACTGGAGGGCCGGGCGAGTTCTACAATATGTAAGGGTTTTCAAGCTTGCAAACAGGTTTTAAGCTGAGTTCCATGAACATTGTCTAAAATCGTGTTTTTAGGCAAAATCCACAATGCAACCATTTCGACATATGCCAGGAGACACTGTTTGAGGGTAACAGACGGGAAACATTTCTTTTCAGCATTTCGCATGAAAACAGGGTCCAAAATCATTGTTACACGTTTTGCACTGGAGGGCCGGGAGAGTCCTACAATATGTAAGGATTTTCAAGCTTGCAAACAGGTTTTAAGCTGAGTTCCATGAACATTGTCTAAAATCGTGTTTTTAGGCAAAATCCACAATGCAACCATTTCGACATATGCCAGGAGACACTGTTTGAGGGTAACAGACGGTAAACATTTCTTTTCAGCATTTTGCATGAAAACAAGGTCCAAAATAACTGTTACACGTCTTGCACTGGAGGTCCGGGCGAGTTCTACAATATGTAAGGGTTTTCATGCTTGCAAATAGGTTTTAAGCTGAGTTCCATGAACATTGTCTAAAATCGTGTTTTTAGGCAAAATCCACAATGCAACCATTTCGACATATGCCAGGAGACACTGTTTGAGGGTAACAGACGGGAAACATTTCTTTTCAGCATTTTGCATGAAAACAGGGTCCAAAATCACTGTTACACGTTTTGCACTGGAGGGCCGGGCGAGTTCTACAATATGTAAGGGTTTTCAAGCTTGCAAACAGGTTTTAAGCTGAGTTCCATGAACATTGTCTAAAATCGTGTTTTTAGGCAAAATCCACAATGCAACCATTTCGACATATGCCAGGAGACACTGTTTGAGGGTAACAGACGGGAAACATTTCTTTTCAGCATTTCGCATGAAAACATGGTCCAAAATCACTGTTACACGTTTTGCACTGGAGGGCCGGGCGAGTTCTACAATATGTAAGGGTTTTCAAGCTTGCAAACAGGTTTTAAGCTGAGTTCCATGAACATTGTCTAAAATCGTGTTTTTAGGCAAAATCCACAATGCAACCATTATGACATATGCCAGGAGACACTGTTTGAGGGTAACAGACGGGAAACATTTCTTTTCAGCATTTCGCATGAAAACAGGGTCCAAAATCACTGTTACACGTTTTGCACTGGAGGGCCGGGAGAGTTCTACAATATGTAAGGGTTTTCAAGCTTGCAAACAGGTTTTAAGCTGAGTTCCATGAACATTATTTAAAATCGTGTTTTTAGGCAAAATCCACAATGCAACCATTTCGACATATGCCAGGAGACACTGTTTGAGGGTAACAGACGGGAAACATTTCTTTTCAGCATTTCGCATGAAAACAGGGTCCAAAATCACTGTTACACGTTTTGCACTGGAGGGCCGGGCGAGTTCTACAATATGTAAGGGTTTTCAAGCTTGAAAACAGGTTTTAAGCTGAGTTCCATGAACATTGTCTAAAATCGTGTTTTTAGGCAAAATCCACAATGCAACCATTTCGACATATGCCAGGAGACACTGTTTGAGGGTAACAGACGGGAAACATTTCTTTTCAGCATTTCGCATGAAAACATGGTCCAAAATCACTGTTACACGTTTTGCACTGGAGGGCCGGGCGAGTTCTACAATATGTAAGGGTTTTCAAGCTTGCAAACAGGTTTTAAGCTGAGTTCCATGAACATTGTCTAAAATCGTGTTTTTAGGCAAAATCCACAATGCAACCATTTCGACATATGCCAGGAGACACTGTTTGAGGGTAACAGACGGGAAACATTTCTTTTCAGCATTTCGCATGAAAACAGGGTCCAAAATCATTGTTACACGTTTTGCACTGGAGGGCCGGGAGAGTCCTACAATATGTAAGGATTTTCAAGCTTGCAAACAGGTTTTAAGCTGAGTTCCATGAACATTGTCTAAAATCGTGTTTTTAGGCAAAATCCACAATGCAACCATTTCGACATATGCCAGGAGACACTGTTTGAGGGTAACAGACGGGAAACATTTCTTTTCAGCATTTCGCATGAAAACAGGGTCCAAAATCATTGTTACATGTTTTGCACTGGAGGGCCGGGAGAGTCCTACAATATGTAAGGATTTTCAAGCTTGCAAACAGGTTTTAAGCTGAGTTCCATGAACATTGTCTAAATTCGTGTTTTTAGGCAAAATCCACAATGCAACCATTTCGACATATGCCAGGAGACACTGTTTGAGGGTAACAGACGGGAAACATTTCTTTTCAGCATTTCGCATGAAAACAGGGTCCAAAATCACTGTTACACGTTTTGCACTGGAGGGCCGGGCGAGTTCTACAATATGTAAGGGTTTTCAAGCTTGCAAACAGGTTTTAAGCTGAGTTCCATGAACATTGTCTAAAATCGTGTTTTTAGGCAAAATCCACAATGCAACCATTTCGACATATGCCAGGAGACACTGTTTGAGGGTAACAGACGGGAAACATTTCTTTTCAGCATTTCGCATGAAAACAGGGTCCAAAATCATTGTTACACGTTTTGCACTGGAGGGCCGGGAGAGTCCTACAATATGTAAGGATTTTCAAGCTTGCAAACAGGTTTTAAGCTGAGTTCCATGAACATTGTCTAAAATCGTGTTTTTAGGCAAAATCCACAATGCAACCATTTCGACATATGCCAGGAGACACTGTTTGAGGGTAACAGACGGTAAACATTTCTTTTCAGCATTTTGCATGAAAACAAGGTCCAAAATAACTGTTACACGTCTTGCACTGGAGGTCCGGGCGAGTTCTACAATATGTAAGGGTTTTCATGCTTGCAAATAGGTTTTAAGCTGAGTTCCATGAACATTGTCTAAAATCGTGTTTTTAGGCAAAATCCACAATGCAACCATTTCGACATATGCCAGGAGACACTGTTTGAGGGTAACAGACGGGAAACATTTCTTTTCAGCATTTTGCATGAAAACAGGGTCCAAAATCACTGTTACACGTTTTGCACTGGAGGGCCGGGCGAGTTCTACAATATGTAAGGGTTTTCAAGCTTGCAAACAGGTTTTAAGCTGAGTTCCATGAACATTGTCTAAAATCGTGTTTTTAGGCAAAATCCACAATGCAACCATTTCGACATATGCCAGGAGACACTGTTTGAGGGTAACAGACGGGAAACATTTCTTTTCAGCATTTCGCATGAAAACATGGTCCAAAATCACTGTTACACATTTTGCACTGGAGGGCCGGGCGAGTTCTACAATATGTAAGGGTTTTCAAGCTTGCAAACAGGTTTTAAGCTGAGTTCCATGAACATTGTCTAAAATCGTGTTTTTAGGCAAAATCCACAATGCAACCATTTCGACATATGCCAGGAGACACTGTTTGAGGGTAACAGACGGGAAACATTTCTTTTCAGCATTTCGCATGAAAACAGGGTCCAAAATCACTGTTACACGTTTTGCACTGGAGGGCCGGGAGAGTTCTACAATATGTAAGGGTTTTCAAGCTTGCAAACAGGTTTTAAGCTGAGTTCCATGAACATTATTTAAAATCGTGTTTTTAGGCAAAATCCACAATGCAACCATTTCGACATATGCCAGGAGACACTGTTTGAGGGTAACAGACGGGAAACATTTCTTTTCAGCATTTCGCATGAAAACAGGGTCCAAAATCACTGTTACACGTTTTGCACTGGAGGGCCGGGCGAGTTCTACAATATGTAAGGGTTTTCAAGCTTGAAAACAGGTTTTAAGCTGAGTTCCATGAACATTGTCTAAAATCGTGTTTTTAGGCAAAATCCACAATGCAACCATTTCGACATATGCCAGGAGACACTGTTTGAGGGTAACAGACGGGAAACATTTCTTTTCAGCATTTCGCATGAAAACATGGTCCAAAATCACTGTTACACGTTTTGCACTGGAGGGCCGGGCGAGTTCTACAATATGTAAGGGTTTTCAAGCTTGCAAACAGGTTTTAAGCTGAGTTCCATGAACATTGTCTAAAATCGTGTTTTTAGGCAAAATCCACAATGCAACCATTTCGACATATGCCAGGAGACACTGTTTGAGGGTAACAGACGGGAAACATTTCTTTTCAGCATTTCGCATGAAAACAGGGTCCAAAATCATTGTTACACGTTTTGCACTGGAGGGCCGGGAGAGTCCTACAATATGTAAGGATTTTCAAGCTTGCAAACAGGTTTTAAGCTGAGTTCCATGAACATTGTCTAAAATCGTGTTTTTAGGCAAAATCCACAATGCAACCATTTCGACATATGCCAGGAGACACTGTTTGAGGGTAACAGACGGGAAACATTTCTTTTCAGCATTTCGCATGAAAACAGGGTCCAAAATCACTGTTACACGTTTTGCACTGGAGGGCCGGGCGAGTTCTACAATATGTAAGGGTTTTCAAGCTTGCAAACAGGTTTTAAGCTGAGTTCCATGAACATTGTCTAAAATCGTGTTTTTAGGCAAAATCCACAATGCAACCATTTCGACATATGCCAGGAGACACTGTTTGAGGGTAACAGACGGGAAACATTTCTTTTCAGCATTTCGCATGAAAACATGGTCCAAAATCACTGTTACACGTTTTGCACTGGAGGGCCGGGCGAGTTCTACAATATGTAAGGGTTTTCAAGCTTGCAAACAGGTTTTAAGCTGAGTTCCATGAACATTGTCTAAAATCGTGTTTTTAGGCAAAATCCACAATGCAACCATTTCGACATATGCCAGGAGACACTGTTTGAGGGTAACAGACGGGAAACATTTCTTTTCAGCATTTCGCATGAAAACAGGGTCCAAAATCATTGTTACACGTTTTGCACTGGAGGGCCGGGAGAGTCCTACAATATGTAAGGATTTTCAAGCTTGCAAACAGGTTTTAAGCTGAGTTCCATGAACATTGTCTAAAATCGTGTTTTTAGGCAAAATCCACAATGCAACCATTTCGACATATGCCAGGAGACACTGTTTGAGGGTAACAGACGGGAAACATTTCTTTTCAGCATTTCGCATGAAAACAGGGTCCAAAATCACTGTTACACGTTTTGCACTGGAGGGCCGGGCGAGTTCTACAATATGTAAGGGTTTTCAAGCTTGCAAACAGGTTTTAAGCTGAGTTCCATGAACATTGTCTAAAATCGTGTTTTTAGGCAAAATCCACAATGCAACCATTTCGACATATGCCAGGAGACACTGTTTGAGGGTAACAGACGGGAAACATTTCTTTTCAGCATTTCGCATGAAAACATGGTCCAAAATCACTGTTACACGTTTTGCACTGGAGGGCCGGGCGAGTTCTACAATATGTAAGGGTTTTCAAGCTTGCAAACAGGTTTTAAGCTGAGTTCCATGAACATTGTCTAAAATCGTGTTTTTAGGCAAAATCCACAATGCAACCATTTCGACATATGCCAGGAGACACTGTTTGAGGGTAACAGACGGGAAACATTTCTTTTCAGCATTTCGCATGAAAACATGGTCCAAAATCACTGTTACACGTCTTGCACTGGAGGGCCGGGCGAGTTCTACAATATGTAAGGGTTTTCAAGCTTGCAAACAGGTTTTAAGCTGAGTTCCATGAACATTGTCTAAAATCGTGTTTTTAGGCAAAATCCACAATGCAACCATTTCGACATATGCCAGGAGACACTGTTTGAGGGTAAACAGACGGGAAACATTTCTTTTCAGCATTTCGCATGAAAACAGGGTCCAAAATCACTGTTACACGTTTTGCACTGGAGAGCCGGGCGAGTTCTACAATATGTAAGGGTTTTCAAGCTTGCAAACAGGTTTTAAGCTGAGTTCCATGAACATTGTCTAAAATCGTGTTTTTAGGCAAAATCCACAATGCAACCATTTCGACATATGCCAGGAGACACTGTTTGAGGGTAACAGACGGGAAACATTTCTTTTCAGCATTTCGCATGAAAACAGGGTCCAAAATCACTGTTACACGTTTTGCACTGGAGGGCCGGGCGAGTTCTACAATATGTAAGGGTTTTCAAGCTTGCAAACAGGTTTTAAGCTGAGTTCCATGAACATTGTCTAAAATCGTGTTTTTTGGCAAAATCCACAATGCAACCATTTTGACATATGCCAGGAGACACTGTTTGAGGGTAACAGACGGGAAACATTTCTTTTCAGCATTTCGCATGAAAACAGGGTCCAAAATCACTGTTACACGTTTTGCACTGGAGGGCCGGGCGAGTTCTACAATATGTAAGGGTTTTCAAGCTTGCAAACAGGTTTTAAGCTGAGTTCCATGAACATTGTCTAAAATCGTGTTTTTAGGCAAAATCCACAATGCAACCATTTCGACATATGCCAGGAGACACTGTTTGAGGGTAACAGACGGGAAACATTTCTTTTCAGCATTTCGCATGAAAACATGGTCCAAAATCACTGTTACACGTTTTGCACTGGAGGGCCGGGCGAGTTCTACAATATGTAAGGGTTTTCAAGCTTGCAAACAGGTTTTAAGCTGAGTTCCATGAACATTGTCTAAAATCGTGTTTTTAGGCAAAATCCACAATGCAACCATTTCGACATATGCCAGGAGACACTGTTTGAGGGTAACAGACGGGAAACATTTCTTTTCAGCATTTCGCATGAAAACAGGGTCCAAAATCACTGTTACACGTTTTGCACTGGAGGGCCGGGAGAGTTCTACAATATGTAAGGGTTTTCAAGCTTGCAAACAGGTTTTAAGCTGAGTTCCATGAACATTATTTAAAATCGTGTTTTTAGGCAAAATCCACAATGCAACCATTTCGACATATGCCAGGAGACACTGTTTGAGGGTAACAGACGGGAAACATTTCTTTTCAGCATTTCGCATGAAAACAGGGTCCAAAATCACTGTTACACGTTTTGCACTGGAGGGCCGGGCGAGTTCTACAATATGTAAGGGTTTTCAAGCTTGAAAACAGGTTTTAAGCTGAGTTCCATGAACATTGTCTAAAATCGTGTTTTTAGGCAAAATCCACAATGCAACCATTTCGACATATGCCAGGAGACACTGTTTGAGGGTAACAGACGGGAAACATTTCTTTTCAGCATTTCGCATGAAAACATGGTCCAAAATCACTGTTACACGTTTTGCACTGGAGGGCCGGGCGAGTTCTACAATATGTAAGGGTTTTCAAGCTTGCAAACAGGTTTTAAGCTGAGTTCCATGAACATTGTCTAAAATCGTGTTTTTAGGCAAAATCCACAATGCAACCATTTCGACATATGCCAGGAGACACTGTTTGAGGGTAACAGACGGGAAACATTTCTTTTCAGCATTTCGCATGAAAACAGGGTCCAAAATCATTGTTACACGTTTTGCACTGGAGGGCCGGGAGAGTCCTACAATATGTAAGGATTTTCAAGCTTGCAAACAGGTTTTAAGCTGAGTTCCATGAACATTGTCTAAAATCGTGTTTTTAGGCAAAATCCACAATGCAACCATTTCGACATATGCCAGGAGACACTGTTTGAGGGTAACAGACGGGAAACATTTCTTTTCAGCATTTCGCATGAAAACAGGGTCCAAAATCACTGTTACACGTTTTGCACTGGAGGGCCGGGCGAGTTCTACAATATGTAAGGGTTTTCAAGCTTGCAAACAGGTTTTAAGCTGAGTTCCATGAACATTGTCTAAAATCGTGTTTTTAGGCAAAATCCACAATGCAACCATTTCGACATATGCCAGGAGACACTGTTTGAGGGTAACAGACGGGAAACATTTCTTTTCAGCATTTCGCATGAAAACATGGTCCAAAATCACTGTTGCACGTTTTGCACTGGAGGGCCGGGCGAGTTCTACAATATGTAAGGGTTTTCAAGCTTGCAAACAGGTTTTAAGCTGAGTTCCATGAACATTGTCTAAAATCGTGTTTTTAGGCAAAATCCACAATGCAACCATTTCGACATATGCCAGGAGACACTGTTTGAGGGTAACAGACGGGAAACATTTCTTTTCAGCATTTCGCATGAAAACATGGTCCAAAATCACTGTTACACGTTTTGCACTGGAGGGCCGGGCGAGTTCTACAATATGTAAGGGTTTTCAAGCTTGCAAACAGGTTTTAAGCTGAGTTCCATGAACATTGTCTAAAATCGTGTTTTTAGGCAAAATCCACAATGCAACCATTTCGACATATGCCAGGAGACACTGTTTGAGGGTAACAGACGGGAAACATTTCTTTTCAGCATTTCGCATGAAAACAGGGTCCAAAATCACTGTTACACGTTTTGCACTGGAGGGCCGGGAGAGTTCTACAATATGTAAGGGTTTTCAAGCTTGCAAACAGGTTTTAAGCTGAGTTCCATGAACATTATTTAAAATCGTGTTTTTAGGCAAAATCCACAATGCAACCATTTCGACATATGCCAGGAGACACTGTTTGAGGGTAACAGACGGGAAACATTTCTTTTCAGCATTTCGCATGAAAACAGGGTCCAAAATCACTGTTACACGTTTTGCACTGGAGGGCCGGGAGAGTCCTACAATATGTAAGGATTTTCAAGCTTGCAAACAGGTTTTAAGCTGAGTTCCATGAACATTGTCTAAAATCGTGTTTTTAGGCAAAATCCACAATGCAACCATTTCGACATATGCCAGGAGACACTGTTTGAGGGTAACAGACGGGAAACATTTCTTTTCAGCATTTTGCATGAAAACAAGGTCCAAAATAACTGTTACACGTCTTGCACTGGAGGGCCGGGCGAGTTCTACAATATGTAAGGGTTTTCAAGCTTGCAAATAGGTTTTAAGCTGAGTTCCATGAACATTGTCTAAAATCGTGTTTTTAGGCAAAATCCACAATGCAACCATTTCGACATATGCCAGGAGACACTGTTTGAGGGTAACAGACGGGAAACATTTCTTTTCAGCATTTTGCATGAAAACAAGGTCCAAAATAACTGTTACACGTCTTGCACTGGAGGGCCGGGCGAGTTCTACAATATGTAAGGGTTTTCAAGCTTGCAAATAGGTTTTAAGCTGAGTTCCATGAACATTGTCTAAAATCGTGTTTTTAGGCAAAATCCACAATGCAACCATTTCGACATATGCCAGGAGACAATGTTTGAGGGTAACAGACGGGAAACATTTCTTTTCAGCATTTCGCATGAAAACAGGGTCCAAAATCACTGTTACACGTTTTGCACTGGAGGGCCGGGCGAGTTCTACAATATGTAAGGGTTTTCAAGCTTGCAAACAGGTTTTAAGCTGAGTTCCATGAACATTGTCTAAAATCGTGTTTTTAGGCAAAATCCACAATGCAACCATTTCGACATATGCCAGGAGACACTGTTTGAGGGTAACAGATGGGAAACATTTCTTTTCAGCATTTCGCATGAAAACATGGTCCAAAATCACTGTTACACGTTTTGCACTGGAGGGCCGGGCGAGTTCTACAATATGTAAGGGTTTTCAAGCTTGCAAACAGGTTTTAAGCTGAGTTCCATGAACATTGTCTAAAATCGTGTTTTTAGGCAAAATCCACAATGCAACCATTTCGACATATGCCAGGAGACACTGTTTGAGGGTAACAGACGGGAAACATTTATTTTCAGCATTTCGCATGAAAACAGGGTCCAAAATCACTGTTACACGTTTTGCACTGGAGGGCCGGGAGAGTTCTACAATATGTAAGGGTTTTCAAGCTTGCAAACAGGTTTTAAGCTGAGTTCCATGAACATTATTTAAAATCGTGTTTTTAGGCAAAATCCACAATGCAACCATTTCGACATATGCCAGGAGACACTGTTTGAGGGTAACAGACGGGAAACATTTCTTTTCAGCATTTCGCATGAAAACAGGGTCCAAAATCACTGTTACACGTTTTGCACTGGAGGGCCGGGCGAGTTCTACAATATGTAAGGGTTTTCAAGCTTGCAAACAGGTTTTAAGCTGAGTTCCATGAACATTGTCTAAAATCGTGTTTTTTGGCAAAATCCACAATGCAACCATTTCGACATATGCCAGGAGACACTGTTTGAGGGTAACAGACGGGAAACATTTATTTTCAGCATTTCGCATGAAAACAGGGTCCAAAATCACTGTTACACGTTTTGCACTGGAGGGCCGGGAGAGTTCTACAATATGTAAGGGTTTTCAAGCTTGCAAACAGGTTTTAAGCTGAGTTCCATGAACATTATTTAAAATCGTGTTTTTAGGCAAAATCCACAATGCAACCATTTCGACATATGCCAGGAGACACTGTTTGAGGGTAACAGACGGGAAACATTTCTTTTCAGCATTTCGCATGAAAACAGGGTCCAAAATCACTGTTACACGTTTTGCACTGGAGGGCCGGGCGAGTTCTACAATATGTAAGGGTTTTCAAGCTTGCAAACAGGTTTTAAGCTGAGTTCCATGAACATTGTCTAAAATCGTGTTTTTAGGCAAAATCCACAATGCAACCATTTCGACATATGCCAGGAGACACTGTTTGAGGGTAACAGAAGGGAAACATTTCTTTTCAGCATTTTGCATGAAAACAAGGTCCAAAATAACTGTTACACGTTTTGCACTGGAGGGCCGGGCGAGTTCTACAATATGTAAGGGTTTTCAAGCTTGCAAATAGGTTTTAAGCTGAGTTCCATGAACATTGTCTAAAATCGTGTTTTTAGGCAAAATCCACAATGCAACCATTTCGACATATGCCAGGAGACACTGTTTGAGGGTAACAGAAGGGAAACATTTCTTTTCAGCATTTTGCATGAAAACAAGGTCCAAAATAACTGTTACACGTTTTGCACTGGAGGGCCGGGCGAGTTCTACAATATGTAAGGGTTTTCAAGCTTGCAAATAGGTTTTAAGCTGAGTTCCATGAACATTGTCTAAAATCGTGTTTTTAGGCAAAATCCACAATGCAACCATTTCGACATATGCCAGGAGACACTGTTTGAGGGTAACAGACGGGAAACATTTCTTTTCAGCATTTCGCATGAAAACAGGGTCCAAAATCACTGTTACACGTTTTGCACTGGAGGGCCGGGCGAGTTCTACAATATGTAAGGGTTTTCAAGCTTGAAAACAGGTTTTAAGCTGAGTTCCATGAACATTGTCTAAAATCGTGTTTTTAGGTCAAAATCCACAATGCAACCATTTCGACATATGCCAGGAGACACTGTTTGAGGGTAACAGACGGGAAACATTTCTTTTCAGCATTTCGCATGAAAACATGGTCCAAAATCACTGTTACACGTTTTGCACTGGAGGGCCGGGCGAGTTCTACAATATGTAAGGGTTTTCAAGCTTGCAAACAGGTTTTAAGCTGAGTTCCATGAACATTGTCTAAAATCGTGTTTTTAGGCAAAATCCACAATGCAACCATTTCGACATATGCCAGGAGACACTGTTTGAGGGTAACAGACGGGAAACATTTCTTTTCAGCATTTCGCATGAAAACAGGGTCCAAAATCATTGTTACACGTTTTGCACTGGAGGGCCGGGAGAGTCCTACAATATGTAAGGATTTTCAAGCTTGCAAACAGGTTTTAAGCTGAGTTCCATGAACATTGTCTAAAATCGTGTTTTTAGGCAAAATCCACAATGCAACCATTTCGACATATGCCAGGAGACACTGTTTGAGGGTAACAGACGGGAAACATTTCTTTTCAGCATTTCGCATGAAAACAGGGTCCAAAATCACTGTTACACGTTTTGCACTGGAGGGCCGGGCGAGTTCTACAATATGTAAGGGTTTTCAAGCTTGCAAACAGGTTTTAAGCTGAGTTCCATGAACATTGTCTAAAATCGTGTTTTTAGGCAAAATCCACAATGCAACCATTTCGACATATGCCAGGAGACACTGTTTGAGGGTAACAGACGGGAAACATTTATTTTCAGCATTTCGCATGAAAACAGGGTCCAAAATCACTGTTACACGTTTTGCACTGGAGGGCCGGGAGAGTTCTACAATATGTAAGGGTTTTCAAGCTTGCAAACAGGTTTTAAGCTGAGTTCCATGAACATTATTTAAAATCGTGTTTTTAGGCAAAATCCACAATGCAACCATTTCGACATATGCCAGGAGACACTGTTTGAGGGTAACAGACGGGAAACATTTCTTTTCAGCATTTCGCATGAAAACAGGGTCCAAAATCACTGTTACACGTTTTGCACTGGAGGGCCGGGCGAGTTCTACAATATGTAAGGGTTTTCAAGCTTGCAAACAGGTTTTAAGCTGAGTTCCATGAACATTGTCTAAAATCGTGTTTTTTGGCAAAATCCACAATGCAACCATTTCGACATATGCCAGGAGACACTGTTTGAGGGTAACAGACGGGAAACATTTATTTTCAGCATTTCGCATGAAAACAGGGTCCAAAATCACTGTTACACGTTTTGCACTGGAGGGCCGGGAGAGTTCTACAATATGTAAGGGTTTTCAAGCTTGCAAACAGGTTTTAAGCTGAGTTCCATGAACATTATTTAAAATCGTGTTTTTAGGCAAAATCCACAATGCAACCATTTCGACATATGCCAGGAGACACTGTTTGAGGGTAACAGACGGGAAACATTTATTTTCAGCATTTCGCATGAAAACAGGGTCCAAAATCACTGTTACACGTTTTGCACTGGAGGGCCGGGCGAGTTCTACAATATGTAAGGGTTTTCAAGCTTGCAAACAGGTTTTAAGCTGAGTTCCATGAACATTGTCTAAAATCGTGTTTTTAGGCAAAATCCACAATGCAACCATTTCGACATATGCCAGGAGACACTGTTTGAGGGTAACAGAAGGGAAACATTTCTTTTCAGCATTTTGCATGAAAACAAGGTCCAAAATAACTGTTACACGTTTTGCACTGGAGGGCCGGGCGAGTTCTACAATATGTAAGGGTTTTCAAGCTTGCAAATAGGTTTTAAGCTGAGTTCCATGAACATTGTCTAAAATCGTGTTTTTAGGCAAAATCCACAATGCAACCATTTCGACATATGCCAGGAGACACTGTTTGAGGGTAACAGAAGGGAAACATTTCTTTTCAGCATTTTGCATGAAAACAAGGTCCAAAATAACTGTTACACGTTTTGCACTGGAGGGCCGGGCGAGTTCTACAATATGTAAGGGTTTTCAAGCTTGCAAATAGGTTTTAAGCTGAGTTCCATGAACATTGTCTAAAATCGTGTTTTTAGGCAAAATCCACAATGCAACCATTTCGACATATGCCAGGAGACACTGTTTGAGGGTAACAGACGGGAAACATTTCTTTTCAGCATTTCGCATGAAAACAGGGTCCAAAATCACTGTTACACGTTTTGCACTGGAGGGCCGGGCGAGTTCTACAATATGTAAGGGTTTTCAAGCTTGAAAACAGGTTTTAAGCTGAGTTCCATGAACATTGTCTAAAATCGTGTTTTTAGGTCAAAATCCACAATGCAACCATTTCGACATATGCCAGGAGACACTGTTTGAGGGTAACAGACGGGAAACATTTCTTTTCAGCATTTCGCATGAAAACATGGTCCAAAATCACTGTTACACGTTTTGCACTGGAGGGCCGGGCGAGTTCTACAATATGTAAGGGTTTTCAAGCTTGCAAACAGGTTTTAAGCTGAGTTCCATGAACATTGTCTAAAATCGTGTTTTTAGGCAAAATCCACAATGCAACCATTTCGACATATGCCAGGAGACACTGTTTGAGGGTAACAGACGGGAAACATTTCTTTTCAGCATTTCGCATGAAAACAGGGTCCAAAATCATTGTTACACGTTTTGCACTGGAGGGCCGGGAGAGTCCTACAATATGTAAGGATTTTCAAGCTTGCAAACAGGTTTTAAGCTGAGTTCCATGAACATTGTCTAAAATCGTGTTTTTAGGCAAAATCCACAATGCAACCATTTCGACATATGCCAGGAGACACTGTTTGAGGGTAACAGACGGGAAACATTTCTTTTCAGCATTTCGCATGAAAACAGGGTCCAAAATCACTGTTACACGTTTTGCACTGGAGGGCCGGGCGAGTTCTACAATATGTAAGGGTTTTCAAGCTTGCAAACAGGTTTTAAGCTGAGTTCCATGAACATTGTCTAAAATCGTGTTTTTAGGCAAAATCCACAATGCAACCATTTCGACATATGCCAGGAGACACTGTTTGAGGGTAACAGACGGGAAACATTTCTTTTCAGCATTTCGCATGAAAACAGGGTCCAAAATCACTGTTACACGTTTTGCACTGGAGGGCCGGGCGAGTTCTACAATATGTAAGGGTTTTCAAGCTTGCAAACAGGTTTTAAGCTGAGTTCCATGAACATTGTCTAAAATCGTGTTTTTTGGCAAAATCCACAATGCAACCATTTTGACATATGCCAGGAGACACTGTTTGAGGGTAACAGACGGGAAACATTTCTTTTCAGCATTTCGCATGAAAACAGGGTCCAAAATCACTGTTACACGTTTTGCACTGGAGGGCCGGGCGAGTTCTACAATATGTAAGGGTTTTCAAGCTTGCAAACAGGTTTTAAGCTGAGTTCCATGAACATTGTCTAAAATCGTGTTTTTAGGCAAAATCCACAATGCAACCATTTCGACATATGCCAGGAGACACTGTTTGAGGGTAACAGACGGGAAACATTTCTTTTCAGCATTTCGCATGAAAACATGGTCCAAAATCACTGTTACACGTTTTGCACTGGAGGGCCGGGCGAGTTCTACAATATGTAAGGGTTTTCAAGCTTGCAAACAGGTTTTAAGCTGAGTTCCATGAACATTGTCTAAAATCGTGTTTTTAGGCAAAATCCACAATGCAACCATTTCGACATATGCCAGGAGACACTGTTTGAGGGTAACAGACGGGAAACATTTATTTTCAGCATTTCGCATGAAAACATGGTCCAAAATCACTGTTACACGTTTTGCACTGGAGGGCCGGGCGAGTTCTACAATATGTAAGGGTTTTCAAGCTTGCAAACAGGTTTTAAGCTGAGTTCCATGAACATTGTCTAAAATCGTGTTTTTAGGCAAAATCCACAATGCAACCATTTCGACATATGCCAGGAGACACTGTTTGAGGGTAACAGACGGGAAACATTTCTTTTCAGCATTTCGCATGAAAACAGGGTCCAAAATCACTGTTACACGTTTTGCACTGGAGGGCCGGGAGAGTTCTACAATATGTAAGGGTTTTCAAGCTTGCAAACAGGTTTTAAGCTGAGTTCCATGAACATTATTTAAAATCGTGTTTTTAGGCAAAATCCACAATGCAACCATTTCGACATATGCCAGGAGACACTGTTTGAGGGTAACAGACGGGAAACATTTCTTTTCAGCATTTCGCATGAAAACAGGGTCCAAAATCACTGTTACACGTTTTGCACTGGAGGGCCGGGAGAGTCCTACAATATGTAAGGATTTTCAAGCTTGCAAACAGGTTTTAAGCTGAGTTCCATGAACATTGTCTAAAATCGTGTTTTTAGGCAAAATCCACAATGCAACCATTTCGACATATGCCAGGAGACACTGTTTGAGGGTAACAGACGGGAAACATTTCTTTTCAGCATTTTGCATGAAAACAAGGTCCAAAATAACTGTTACACGTCTTGCACTGGAGGGCCGGGCGAGTTCTACAATATGTAAGGGTTTTCAAGCTTGCAAATAGGTTTTAAGCTGAGTTCCATGAACATTGTCTAAAATCGTGTTTTTAGGCAAAATCCACAATGCAACCATTTCGACATATGCCAGGAGACACTGTTTGAGGGTAACAGACGGGAAACATTTCTTTTCAGCATTTTGCATGAAAACAAGGTCCAAAATAACTGTTACACGTCTTGCACTGGAGGGCCGGGCGAGTTCTACAATATGTAAGGGTTTTCAAGCTTGCAAATAGGTTTTAAGCTGAGTTCCATGAACATTGTCTAAAATCGTGTTTTTAGGCAAAATCCACAATGCAACCATTTCGACATATGCCAGGAGACAATGTTTGAGGGTAACAGACGGGAAACATTTCTTTTCAGCATTTCGCATGAAAACAGGGTCCAAAATCACTGTTACACGTTTTGCACTGGAGGGCCGGGCGAGTTCTACAATATGTAAGGGTTTTCAAGCTTGCAAACAGGTTTTAAGCTGAGTTCCATGAACATTGTCTAAAATCGTGTTTTTAGGCAAAATCCACAATGCAACCATTTCGACATATGCCAGGAGACACTGTTTGAGGGTAACAGATGGGAAACATTTCTTTTCAGCATTTCGCATGAAAACATGGTCCAAAATCACTGTTACACGTTTTGCACTGGAGGGCCGGGCGAGTTCTACAATATGTAAGGGTTTTCAAGCTTGCAAACAGGTTTTAAGCTGAGTTCCATGAACATTGTCTAAAATCGTGTTTTTAGGCAAAATCCACAATGCAACCATTTCGACATATGCCAGGAGACACTGTTTGAGGGTAACAGACGGGAAACATTTATTTTCAGCATTTCGCATGAAAACAGGGTCCAAAATCACTGTTACACGTTTTGCACTGGAGGGCCGGGAGAGTTCTACAATATGTAAGGGTTTTCAAGCTTGCAAACAGGTTTTAAGCTGAGTTCCATGAACATTATTTAAAATCGTGTTTTTAGGCAAAATCCACAATGCAACCATTTCGACATATGCCAGGAGACACTGTTTGAGGGTAACAGACGGGAAACATTTCTTTTCAGCATTTCGCATGAAAACAGGGTCCAAAATCACTGTTACACGTTTTGCACTGGAGGGCCGGGAGAGTCCTACAATATGTAAGGATTTTCAAGCTTGCAAACAGGTTTTAAGCTGAGTTCCATGAACATTGTCTAAAATCGTGTTTTTAGGCAAAATCCACAATGCAACCATTTCGACATATGCCAGGAGACACTGTTTGAGGGTAACAGACGGGAAACATTTCTTTTCAGCATTTTGCATGAAAACAAGGTCCAAAATAACTGTTACACGTCTTGCACTGGAGGGCCGGGCGAGTTCTACAATATGTAAGGGTTTTCAAGCTTGCAAATAGGTTTTAAGCTGAGTTCCATGAACATTGTCTAAAATCGTGTTTTTAGGCAAAATCCACAATGCAACCATTTCGACATATGCCAGGAGACACTGTTTGAGGGTAACAGACGGGAAACATTTCTTTTCAGCATTTTGCATGAAAACAAGGTCCAAAATAACTGTTACACGTCTTGCACTGGAGGGCCGGGCGAGTTCTACAATATGTAAGGGTTTTCAAGCTTGCAAATAGGTTTTAAGCTGAGTTCCATGAACATTGTCTAAAATCGTGTTTTTAGGCAAAATCCACAATGCAACCATTTCGACATATGCCAGGAGACAATGTTTGAGGGTAACAGACGGGAAACATTTCTTTTCAGCATTTCGCATGAAAACAGGGTCCAAAATCACTGTTACACGTTTTGCACTGGAGGGCCGGGCGAGTTCTACAATATGTAAGGGTTTTCAAGCTTGCAAACAGGTTTTAAGCTGAGTTCCATGAACATTGTCTAAAATCGTGTTTTTAGGCAAAATCCACAATGCAACCATTTCGACATATGCCAGGAGACACTGTTTGAGGGTAACAGATGGGAAACATTTCTTTTCAGCATTTCGCATGAAAACATGGTCCAAAATCACTGTTACACGTTTTGCACTGGAGGGCCGGGCGAGTTCTACAATATGTAAGGGTTTTCAAGCTTGCAAACAGGTTTTAAGCTGAGTTCCATGAACATTGTCTAAAATCGTGTTTTTAGGCAAAATCCACAATGCAACCATTTCGACATATGCCAGGAGACACTGTTTGAGGGTAACAGACGGGAAACATTTATTTTCAGCATTTCGCATGAAAACAGGGTCCAAAATCACTGTTACACGTTTTGCACTGGAGGGCCGGGAGAGTTCTACAATATGTAAGGGTTTTCAAGCTTGCAAACAGGTTTTAAGCTGAGTTCCATGAACATTATTTAAAATCGTGTTTTTAGGCAAAATCCACAATGCAACCATTTCGACATATGCCAGGAGACACTGTTTGAGGGTAACAGACGGGAAACATTTCTTTTCAGCATTTCGCATGAAAACAGGGTCCAAAATCACTGTTACACGTTTTGCACTGGAGGGCCGGGCGAGTTCTACAATATGTAAGGGTTTTCAAGCTTGCAAACAGGTTTTAAGCTGAGTTCCATGAACATTGTCTAAAATCGTGTTTTTTGGCAAAATCCACAATGCAACCATTTCGACATATGCCAGGAGACACTGTTTGAGGGTAACAGACGGGAAACATTTATTTTCAGCATTTCGCATGAAAACAGGGTCCAAAATCACTGTTACACGTTTTGCACTGGAGGGCCGGGAGAGTTCTACAATATGTA
The DNA here is from genome assembly GCF_964263955.1 of Coregonus lavaretus. Lineage (NCBI taxonomy): Eukaryota > Metazoa > Chordata > Actinopteri > Salmoniformes > Salmonidae > Coregonus > Coregonus lavaretus. The sequence continues at coordinate 125,069 of NW_028157402.1, forward strand.
AGGGTTTTCAAGCTTGCAAACAGGTTTTAAGCTGAGTTCCATGAACATTATTTAAAATCGTGTTTTTAGGCAAAATCCACAATGCAACCATTTCGACATATGCCAGGAGACACTGTTTGAGGGTAACAGACGGGAAACATTTCTTTTCAGCATTTCGCATGAAAACAGGGTCCAAAATCACTGTTACACGTTTTGCACTGGAGGGCCGGGCGAGTTCTACAATATGTAAGGGTTTTCAAGCTTGCAAACAGGTTTTAAGCTGAGTTCCATGAACATTGTCTAAAATCGTGTTTTTAGGCAAAATCCACAATGCAACCATTTCGACATATGCCAGGAGACACTGTTTGAGGGTAACAGAAGGGAAACATTTCTTTTCAGCATTTTGCATGAAAACAAGGTCCAAAATAACTGTTACACGTTTTGCACTGGAGGGCCGGGCGAGTTCTACAATATGTAAGGGTTTTCAAGCTTGCAAATAGGTTTTAAGCTGAGTTCCATGAACATTGTCTAAAATCGTGTTTTTAGGCAAAATCCACAATGCAACCATTTCGACATATGCCAGGAGACACTGTTTGAGGGTAACAGAAGGGAAACATTTCTTTTCAGCATTTTGCATGAAAACAAGGTCCAAAATAACTGTTACACGTTTTGCACTGGAGGGCCGGGCGAGTTCTACAATATGTAAGGGTTTTCAAGCTTGCAAATAGGTTTTAAGCTGAGTTCCATGAACATTGTCTAAAATCGTGTTTTTAGGCAAAATCCACAATGCAACCATTTCGACATATGCCAGGAGACACTGTTTGAGGGTAACAGACGGGAAACATTTCTTTTCAGCATTTCGCATGAAAACAGGGTCCAAAATCACTGTTACACGTTTTGCACTGGAGGGCCGGGCGAGTTCTACAATATGTAAGGGTTTTCAAGCTTGAAAACAGGTTTTAAGCTGAGTTCCATGAACATTGTCTAAAATCGTGTTTTTAGGCAAAATCCACAATGCAACCATTTCGACATATGCCAGGAGACACTGTTTGAGGGTAACAGACGGGAAACATTTCTTTTCAGCATTTCGCATGAAAACATGGTCCAAAATCACTGTTACACGTTTTGCACTGGAGGGCCGGGCGAGTTCTACAATATGTAAGGGTTTTCAAGCTTGCAAACAGGTTTTAAGCTGAGTTCCATGAACATTGTCTAAAATCGTGTTTTTAGGCAAAATCCACAATGCAACCATTTCGACATATGCCAGGAGACACTGTTTGAGGGTAACAGACGGGAAACATTTCTTTTTAGCATTTCGCATGAAATCAGGGTCCAAAATCATTGTTACACGTTTTGCACTGGAGGGCCGGGAGAGTCCTACAATATGTAAAGATTTTCAAGCTTGCAAACAGGTTTTAAGCTGAGTTCCATGAACATTGTCTAAAATCGTGTTTTTAGGCAAAATCCACAATGCAACCATTTCGACATATGCCAGGAGACACTGTTTGAGGGTAACAGACGGGAAACATTTCTTTTCAGCATTTTGCATGAAAACAAGGTCCAAAATCACTGTTACACGTTTTGCACTGGAGGGCCGGGCGAGTTCTACAATATGTAAGGGTTTTCAAGCTTGCAAACAGGTTTTAAGCTGAGTTCCATGAACATTGTCTAAAATCGTGTTTTTAGGCAAAATCCACAATGCAACCATTTCGACATATGCCAGGAGACACTGTTTGAGGGTAACAGACGGGAAACATTTCTTTTCAGCATTTTGCATGAAAACAAGGTCCAAAATAACTGTTACACGTCTTGCACTGGAGGGCCGGGCGAGTTCTACAATATGTAAGGGTTTTCAAGCTTGCAAATAGGTTTTAAGCTGAGTTCCATGAACATTGTCTAAAATCGTGTTTTTAGGCAAAATCCACAATGCAACCATTTCGACATATGCCAGGAGACACTGTTTGAGGGTAACAGACGGGAAACATTTCTTTTCAGCATTTTGCATGAAAACAAGGTCCAAAATAACTGTTACACGTCTTGCACTGGAGGGCCGGGCGAGTTCTACAATATGTAAGGGTTTTCAAGCTTGCAAATAGGTTTTAAGCTGAGTTCCATGAACATTGTCTAAAATCGTGTTTTTAGGCAAAATCCACAATGCAACCATTTCGACATATGCCAGGAGACAATGTTTGAGGGTAACAGACGGGAAACATTTCTTTTCAGCATTTCGCATGAAAACAGGGTCCAAAATCACTGTTACACGTTTTGCACTGGAGGGCCGGGCGAGTTCTACAATATGTAAGGGTTTTCAAGCTTGCAAACAGGTTTTAAGCTGAGTTCCATGAACATTGTCTAAAATCGTGTTTTTAGGCAAAATCCACAATGCAACCATTTCGACATATGCCAGGAGACACTGTTTGAGGGTAACAGATGGGAAACATTTCTTTTCAGCATTTCGCATGAAAACATGGTCCAAAATCACTGTTACACGTTTTGCACTGGAGGGCCGGGCGAGTTCTACAATATGTAAGGGTTTTCAAGCTTGCAAACAGGTTTTAAGCTGAGTTCCATGAACATTGTCTAAAATCGTGTTTTTAGGCAAAATCCACAATGCAACCATTTCGACATATGCCAGGAGACACTGTTTGAGGGTAACAGACGGGAAACATTTATTTTCAGCATTTCGCATGAAAACAGGGTCCAAAATCACTGTTACACGTTTTGCACTGGAGGGCCGGGAGAGTTCTACAATATGTAAGGGTTTTCAAGCTTGCAAACAGGTTTTAAGCTGAGTTCCATGAACATTATTTAAAATCGTGTTTTTAGGCAAAATCCACAATGCAACCATTTCGACATATGCCAGGAGACACTGTTTGAGGGTAACAGACGGGAAACATTTCTTTTCAGCATTTCGCATGAAAACAGGGTCCAAAATCACTGTTACACGTTTTGCACTGGAGGGCCGGGCGAGTTCTACAATATGTAAGGGTTTTCAAGCTTGCAAACAGGTTTTAAGCTGAGTTCCATGAACATTGTCTAAAATCGTGTTTTTTGGCAAAATCCACAATGCAACCATTTCGACATATGCCAGGAGACACTGTTTGAGGGTAACAGACGGGAAACATTTATTTTCAGCATTTCGCATGAAAACAGGGTCCAAAATCACTGTTACACGTTTTGCACTGGAGGGCCGGGAGAGTTCTACAATATGTAAGGGTTTTCAAGCTTGCAAACAGGTTTTAAGCTGAGTTCCATGAACATTATTTAAAATCGTGTTTTTAGGCAAAATCCACAATGCAACCATTTCGACATATGCCAGGAGACACTGTTTGAGGGTAACAGACGGGAAACATTTCTTTTCAGCATTTCGCATGAAAACAGGGTCCAAAATCACTGTTACACGTTTTGCACTGGAGGGCCGGGCGAGTTCTACAATATGTAAGGGTTTTCAAGCTTGCAAACAGGTTTTAAGCTGAGTTCCATGAACATTGTCTAAAATCGTGTTTTTAGGCAAAATCCACAATGCAACCATTTCGACATATGCCAGGAGACACTGTTTGAGGGTAACAGAAGGGAAACATTTCTTTTCAGCATTTTGCATGAAAACAAGGTCCAAAATAACTGTTACACGTTTTGCACTGGAGGGCCGGGCGAGTTCTACAATATGTAAGGGTTTTCAAGCTTGCAAATAGGTTTTAAGCTGAGTTCCATGAACATTGTCTAAAATCGTGTTTTTAGGCAAAATCCACAATGCAACCATTTCGACATATGCCAGGAGACACTGTTTGAGGGTAACAGAAGGGAAACATTTCTTTTCAGCATTTTGCATGAAAACAAGGTCCAAAATAACTGTTACACGTTTTGCACTGGAGGGCCGGGCGAGTTCTACAATATGTAAGGGTTTTCAAGCTTGCAAATAGGTTTTAAGCTGAGTTCCATGAACATTGTCTAAAATCGTGTTTTTAGGCAAAATCCACAATGCAACCATTTCGACATATGCCAGGAGACACTGTTTGAGGGTAACAGACGGGAAACATTTCTTTTCAGCATTTCGCATGAAAACAGGGTCCAAAATCACTGTTACACGTTTTGCACTGGAGGGCCGGGCGAGTTCTACAATATGTAAGGGTTTTCAAGCTTGAAAACAGGTTTTAAGCTGAGTTCCATGAACATTGTCTAAAATCGTGTTTTTAGGCAAAATCCACAATGCAACCATTTCGACATATGCCAGGAGACACTGTTTGAGGGTAACAGACGGGAAACATTTCTTTTCAGCATTTCGCATGAAAACATGGTCCAAAATCACTGTTACACGTTTTGCACTGGAGGGCCGGGCGAGTTCTACAATATGTAAGGGTTTTCAAGCTTGCAAACAGGTTTTAAGCTGAGTTCCATGAACATTGTCTAAAATCGTGTTTTTAGGCAAAATCCACAATGCAACCATTTCGACATATGCCAGGAGACACTGTTTGAGGGTAACAGACGGGAAACATTTCTTTTTAGCATTTCGCATGAAATCAGGGTCCAAAATCATTGTTACACGTTTTGCACTGGAGGGCCGGGAGAGTCCTACAATATGTAAGGATTTTCAAGCTTGCAAACAGGTTTTAAGCTGAGTTCCATGAACATTGTCTAAAATCGTGTTTTTAGGCAAAATCCACAATGCAACCATTTCGACATATGCCAGGAGACACTGTTTGAGGGTAACAGACGGGAAACATTTCTTTTCAGCATTTTGCATGAAAACAAGGTCCAAAATCACTGTTACACGTTTTGCACTGGAGGGCCGGGCGAGTTCTACAATATGTAAGGGTTTTCAAGCTTGCAAACAGGTTTTAAGCTGAGTTCCATGAACATTGTCTAAAATCGTGTTTTTAGGCAAAATCCACAATGCAACCATTTCGACATATGCCAGGAGACACTGTTTGAGGGTAACAGACGGGAAACATTTCTTTTCAGCATTTCGCATGAAAACAGGGTCCAAAATCACTGTTACACGTTTTGCACTGGAGGGCCGGGCGAGTTCTACAATATGTAAGGGTTTTCAAGCTTGCAAACAGGTTTTAAGCTGAGTTCCATGAACATTGTCTAAAATCGTGTTTTTTGGCAAAATCCACAATGCAACCATTTTGGCATATGCCAGGAGACACTGTTTGAGGGTAACAGACGGGAAACATTTCTTTTCAGCATTTCGCATGAAAACATGGTCCAAAATCACTGTTACACGTTTTGCACTGGAGGGCCGGGCGAGATCTACAATATGTAAGGGTTTTCAAGCTTGCAAACAGGTTTTAAGCTGAGTTCCATGAACATTATTTAAAATCGTGTTTTTAGGCAAAATCCACAATGCAACCATTTCGACATATGCCAGGAGACACTGTTTGAGGGTAACAGACGGGAAACATTTCTTTTCAGCATTTCGCATGAAAACAGGGTCCAAAATCACTGTTACACGTTTTGCACTGGAGGGCCGGGCGAGTTCTACAATATGTAAGGGTTTTCAAGCTTGCAAACAGGTTTTAAGCTGAGTTCCATGAACATTGTCTAAAATCGTGTTTTTTGGCAAAATCCACAATGCAACAATTTCGACATATGCCAGGAGACACTGTTTGAGGGTAACAGACGGGAAACATTTCTTTTCAGCATTTCGCATGAAAACAGGGTCCAAAATCATTGTTACACGTTTTGCACTGGAGGGCCGGGAGAGTCCTACAATATGTAAGGATTTTCAAGCTTGCAAACAGGTTTTAAGCTGAGTTCCATGAACATTGTCTAAAATCGTGTTTTTAGGCAAAATCCACAATGCAACCATTTCGACATATGCCAGGAGACACTGTTTGAGGGTAACAGACGGGAAACATTTCTTTTCAGCATTTTGCATGAAAACAAGGTCCAAAATAACTGTTACACGTCTTGCACTGGAGGGCCGGGCGAGTTCTACAATATGTAAGGGTTTTCAAGCTTGCAAATAGGTTTTAAGCTGAGTTCCATGAACATTGTCTAAAATCGTGTTTTTAGGCAAAATCCACAATGCAACCATTTCGACATATGCCAGGAGACACTGTTTGAGGGTAACAGACGGGAAACATTTCTTTTCAGCATTTTGCATGAAAACAAGGTCCAAAATAACTGTTACACGTCTTGCACTGGAGGGCCGGGCGAGTTCTACAATATGTAAGGGTTTTCAAGCTTGCAAATAGGTTTTAAGCTGAGTTCCATGAACATTGTCTAAAATCGTGTTTTTAGGCAAAATCCACAATGCAACCATTTCGACATATGCCAGGAGACAATGTTTGAGGGTAACAGACGGGAAACATTTCTTTTCAGCATTTCGCATGAAAACAGGGTCCAAAATCACTGTTACACGTTTTGCACTGGAAGGCCGGGCGAGTTCTACAATATGTAAGGGTTTTCAAGCTTGCAAACAGGTTTTAAGCTGAGTTCCATGAACATTGTCTAAAATCGTGTTTTTAGGCAAAATCCACAATGCAACCATTTCGACATATGCCAGGAGACACTGTTTGAGGGTAACAGACGGGAAACATTTCTTTTCAGCATTTCGCATGAAAACAGGGTCCAAAATCACTGTTACACGTTTTGCACTGGAGGGCCGGGCGAGTTCTACAATATGTAAGGGTTTTCAAGCTTGCAAACAGGTTTTAAGCTGAGTTCCATGAACATTGTCTAAAATCGTGTTTTTAGGCAAAATCCACAATGCAACCATTTCGACATATGCCAGGAGACACTGTTTGAGGGTAACAGACGGGAAACATTTCTTTTCAGCATTTCGCATGAAAACATGGTCCAAAATCACTGTTACACGTTTTGCACTGGAGGGCCGGGCGAGTTCTACAATATGTAAGGGTTTTCAAGCTTGCAAACAGGTTTTAAGCTGAGTTCCATGAACATTGTCTAAAATCGTGTTTTTAGGCAAAATCCACAATGCAACCATTTCGACATATGCCAGGAGACACTGTTTGAGGGTAACAGACGGGAAACATTTCTTTTCAGCATTTCGCATGAAAACAGGGTCCAAAATCACTGTTACACGTTTTGCACTGGAGGGCCGGGCGAGTTCTACAATATGTAAGGGTTTTCAAGCTTGCAAACAGGTTTTAAGCTGAGTTCCATGAACATTGTCTAAAATCGTGTTTTTAGGCAAAATCCACAATGCAACCATTTCGACATATGCCAGGAGACACTGTTTGAGGGTAACAGACGGGAAACATTTCTTTTCAGCATTTCGCATGAAAACAGGGTCCAAAATCACTGTTACACGTTTTGCACTGGAGGGCCGGGCGAGTTCTACAATATGTAAGGGTTTTCAAGCTTGCAAACAGGTTTTAAGCTGAGTTCCATGAACATTGTCTAAAATCGTGTTTTTTGGCAAAATCCACAATGCAACCATTTTGACATATGCCAGGAGACACTGTTTGAGGGTAACAGACGGGAAACATTTCTTTTCAGCATTTCGCATGAAAACAGGGTCCAAAATCACTGTTACACGTTTTGCACTGGAGGGCCGGGCGAGTTCTACAATATGTAAGGGTTTTCAAGCTTGCAAACAGGTTTTAAGCTGAGTTCCATGAACATTGTCTAAAATCGTGTTTTTAGGCAAAATCCACAATGCAACCATTTCGACATATGCCAGGAGACACTGTTTGAGGGTAACAGACGGGAAACATTTCTTTTCAGCATTTCGCATGAAAACATGGTCCAAAATCACTGTTACACGTTTTGCACTGGAGGGCCGGGCGAGTTCTACAATATGTAAGGGTTTTCAAGCTTGCAAACAGGTTTTAAGCTGAGTTCCATGAACATTGTCTAAAATCGTGTTTTTAGGCAAAATCCACAATGCAACCATTTCGACATATGCCAGGAGACACTGTTTGAGGGTAACAGACGGGAAACATTTCTTTTCAGCATTTCGCATGAAAACAGGGTCCAAAATCACTGTTACACGTTTTGCACTGGAGGGCCGGGAGAGTTCTACAATATGTAAGGGTTTTCAAGCTTGCAAACAGGTTTTAAGCTGAGTTCCATGAACATTATTTAAAATCGTGTTTTTAGGCAAAATCCACAATGCAACCATTTCGACATATGCCAGGAGACACTGTTTGAGGGTAACAGACGGGAAACATTTCTTTTCAGCATTTCGCATGAAAACAGGGTCCAAAATCACTGTTACACGTTTTGCACTGGAGGGCCGGGCGAGTTCTACAATATGTAAGGGTTTTCAAGCTTGCAAATAGGTTTTAAGCTGAGTTCCATGAACATTGTCTAAAATCGTGTTTTTAGGCAAAATCCACAATGCAACCATTTCGACATATGCCAGGAGACACTGTTTGAGGGTAACAGAAGGGAAACATTTCTTTTCAGCATTTTGCATGAAAACAAGGTCCAAAATAACTGTTACACGTTTTGCACTGGAGGGCCGGGCGAGTTCTACAATATGTAAGGGTTTTCAAGCTTGCAAATAGGTTTTAAGCTGAGTTCCATGAACATTGTCTAAAATCGTGTTTTTAGGCAAAATCCACAATGCAACCATTTCGACATATGCCAGGAGACACTGTTTGAGGGTAACAGACGGGAAACATTTCTTTTCAGCATTTCGCATGAAAACAGGGTCCAAAATCACTGTTACACGTTTTGCACTGGAGGGCCGGGCGAGTTCTACAATATGTAAGGGTTTTCAAGCTTGAAAACAGGTTTTAAGCTGAGTTCCATGAACATTGTCTAAAATCGTGTTTTTAGGCAAAATCCACAATGCAACCATTTCGACATATGCCAGGAGACACTGTTTGAGGGTAACAGACGGGAAACATTTCTTTTCAGCATTTCGCATGAAAACATGGTCCAAAATCACTGTTACACGTTTTGCACTGGAGGGCCGGGCGAGTTCTACAATATGTAAGGGTTTTCAAGCTTGCAAACAGGTTTTAAGCTGAGTTCCATGAACATTGTCTAAAATCGTGTTTTTAGGCAAAATCCACAATGCAACCATTTCGACATATGCCAGGAGACACTGTTTGAGGGTAACAGACGGGAAACATTTCTTTTCAGCATTTCGCATGAAAACAGGGTCCAAAATCACTGTTACACGTTTTGCACTGGAGGGCCGGGCGAGTTCTACAATATGTAAGGGTTTTCAAGCTTGCAAACAGGTTTTAAGCTGAGTTCCATGAACATTGTCTAAAATCGTGTTTTTAGGCAAAATCCACAATGCAACCATTTCGACATATGCCAGGAGACACTGTTTGAGGGTAACAGACGGGAAACATTTCTTTTCAGCATTTCGCATGAAAACATGGTCCAAAATCACTGTTACACGTTTTGCACTGGAGGGCCGGGCGAGTTCTACAATATGTAAGGGTTTTCAAGCTTGCAAACAGGTTTTAAGCTGAGTTCCATGAACATTGTCTAAAATCGTGTTTTTAGGCAAAATCCACAATGCAACCATTTCGACATATGCCAGGAGACACTGTTTGAGGGTAACAGACGGGAAACATTTCTTTTCAGCATTTCGCATGAAAACAGGGTCCAAAATCACTGTTACACGTTTTGCACTGGAGGGCCGGGCGAGTTCTACAATATGTAAGGGTTTTCAAGCTTGCAAACAGGTTTTAAGCTGAGTTCCATGAACATTGTCTAAAATCGTGTTTTTAGGCAAAATCCACAATGCAACCATTTCGACATATGCCAGGAGACACTGTTTGAGGGTAACAGACGGGAAACATTTCTTTTCAGCATTTCGCATGAAAACAGGGTCCAAAATCACTGTTACACGTTTTGCACTGGAGGGCCGGGCGAGTTCTACAATATGTAAGGGTTTTCAAGCTTGCAAACAGGTTTTAAGCTGAGTTCCATGAACATTGTCTAAAATCGTGTTTTTTGGCAAAATCCACAATGCAACCATTTTGACATATGCCAGGAGACACTGTTTGAGGGTAACAGACGGGAAACATTTCTTTTCAGCATTTCGCATGAAAACAGGGTCCAAAATCACTGTTACACGTTTTGCACTGGAGGGCCGGGCGAGTTCTACAATATGTAAGGGTTTTCAAGCTTGCAAACAGGTTTTAAGCTGAGTTCCATGAACATTGTCTAAAATCGTGTTTTTAGGCAAAATCCACAATGCAACCATTTCGACATATGCCAGGAGACACTGTTTGAGGGTAACAGACGGGAAACATTTCTTTTCAGCATTTCGCATGAAAACATGGTCCAAAATCACTGTTACACGTTTTGCACTGGAGGGCCGGGCGAGTTCTACAATATGTAAGGGTTTTCAAGCTTGCAAACAGGTTTTAAGCTGAGTTCCATGAACATTGTCTAAAATCGTGTTTTTAGGCAAAATCCACAATGCAACCATTTCGACATATGCCAGGAGACACTGTTTGAGGGTAACAGACGGGAAACATTTCTTTTCAGCATTTCGCATGAAAACAGGGTCCAAAATCACTGTTACACGTTTTGCACTGGAGGGCCGGGAGAGTTCTACAATATGTAAGGGTTTTCAAGCTTGCAAACAGGTTTTAAGCTGAGTTCCATGAACATTATTTAAAATCGTGTTTTTAGGCAAAATCCACAATGCAACCATTTCGACATATGCCAGGAGACACTGTTTGAGGGTAACAGACGGGAAACATTTCTTTTCAGCATTTCGCATGAAAACAGGGTCCAAAATCACTGTTACACGTTTTGCACTGGAGGGCCGGGCGAGTTCTACAATATGTAAGGGTTTTCAAGCTTGCAAATAGGTTTTAAGCTGAGTTCCATGAACATTGTCTAAAATCGTGTTTTTAGGCAAAATCCACAATGCAACCATTTCGACATATGCCAGGAGACACTGTTTGAGGGTAACAGAAGGGAAACATTTCTTTTCAGCATTTTGCATGAAAACAAGGTCCAAAATAACTGTTACACGTTTTGCACTGGAGGGCCGGGCGAGTTCTACAATATGTAAGGGTTTTCAAGCTTGCAAATAGGTTTTAAGCTGAGTTCCATGAACATTGTCTAAAATCGTGTTTTTAGGCAAAATCCACAATGCAACCATTTCGACATATGCCAGGAGACACTGTTTGAGGGTAACAGACGGGAAACATTTCTTTTCAGCATTTCGCATGAAAACAGGGTCCAAAATCACTGTTACACGTTTTGCACTGGAGGGCCGGGCGAGTTCTACAATATGTAAGGGTTTTCAAGCTTGAAAACAGGTTTTAAGCTGAGTTCCATGAACATTGTCTAAAATCGTGTTTTTAGGCAAAATCCACAATGCAACCATTTCGACATATGCCAGGAGACACTGTTTGAGGGTAACAGACGGGAAACATTTCTTTTCAGCATTTCGCATGAAAACATGGTCCAAAATCACTGTTACACGTTTTGCACTGGAGGGCCGGGCGAGTTCTACAATATGTAAGGGTTTTCAAGCTTGCAAACAGGTTTTAAGCTGAGTTCCATGAACATTGTCTAAAATCGTGTTTTTAGGCAAAATCCACAATGCAACCATTTCGACATATGCCAGGAGACACTGTTTGAGGGTAACAGACGGGAAACATTTCTTTTTAGCATTTCGCATGAAATCAGGGTCCAAAATCATTGTTACACGTTTTGCACTGGAGGGCCGGGAGAGTCCTACAATATGTAAGGATTTTCAAGCTTGCAAACAGGTTTTAAGCTGAGTTCCATGAACATTGTCTAAAATCGTGTTTTTAGGCAAAATCCACAATGCAACCATTTCGACATATGCCAGGAGACACTGTTTGAGGGTAACAGACGGGAAACATTTCTTTTCAGCATTTCGCATGAAAACAGGGTCCAAAATCACTGTTACACGTTTTGCACTGGAGGGCCGGGCGAGTTCTACAATATGTAAGGGTTTTCAAGCTTGCAAACAGGTTTTAAGCTGAGTTCCATGAACATTGTCTAAAATCGTGTTTTTAGGCAAAATCCACAATGCAACCATTTCGACATATGCCAGGAGACACTGTTTGAGGGTAACAGACGGGAAACATTTCTTTTCAGCATTTCGCATGAAAACAGGGTCCAAAATCACTGTTACACGTTTTGCACTGGAGGGCCGGGCGAGTTCTACAATATGTAAGGGTTTTCAAGCTTGCAAACAGGTTTTAAGCTGAGTTCCATGAACATTGTCTAAAATCGTGTTTTTTGGCAAAATCCACAATGCAACCATTTTGGCATATGCCAGGAGACACTGTTTGAGGGTAACAGACGGGAAACATTTCTTTTCAGCATTTCGCATGAAAACATGGTCCAAAATCACTGTTACACGTTTTGCACTGGAGGGCCGGGCGAGATCTACAATATGTAAGGGTTTTCAAGCTTGCAAACAGGTTTTAAGCTGAGTTCCATGAACATTGTCTAAAATCGTGTTTTTAGGCAAAATCCACAATGCAACCATTTCGACATATGCCAGGAGACACTGTTTGAGGGTAACAGACGGGAAACATTTCTTTTCAGCATTTCGCATGAAAACAGGGTCCAAAATCACTGTTACACGTTTTGCACTGGAGGGCCGGGAGAGTTCTACAATATGTAAGGGTTTTCAAGCTTGCAAACAGGTTTTAAGCTGAGTTCCATGAACATTATTTAAAATCGTGTTTTTAGGCAAAATCCACAATGCAACCATTTCGACATATGCCAGGAGACACTGTTTGAGGGTAACAGACGGGAAACATTTCTTTTCAGCATTTCGCATGAAAACAGGGTCCAAAATCACTGTTACACGTTTTGCACTGGAGGGCCGGGCGAGTTCTACAATATGTAAGGGTTTTCAAGCTTGCAAACAGGTTTTAAGCTGAGTTCCATGAACATTGTCTAAAATCGTGTTTTTTGGCAAAATCCACAATGCAACCATTTCGACATATGCCAGGAGACACTGTTTGAGGGTAACAGACGGGAAACATTTCTTTTCAGCATTTCGCATGAAAACAGGGTCCAAAATCATTGTTACACGTTTTGCACTGGAGGGCCGGGAGAGTCCTACAATATGTAAGGATTTTCAAGCTTGCAAACAGGTTTTAAGCTGAGTTCCATGAACATTGTCTAAAATCGTGTTTTTAGGCAAAATCCACAATGCAACCATTTCGACATATGCCAGGAGACACTGTTTGAGGGTAACAGACGGGAAACATTTCTTTTCAGCATTTTGCATGAAAACAAGGTCCAAAATAACTGTTACACGTCTTGCACTGGAGGGCCGGGCGAGTTCTACAATATGTAAGGGTTTTCAAGCTTGCAAATAGGTTTTAAGCTGAGTTCCATGAACATTGTCTAAAATCGTGTTTTTAGGCAAAATCCACAATGCAACCATTTCGACATATGCCAGGAGACACTGTTTGAGGGTAACAGACGGGAAACATTTCTTTTCAGCATTTTGCATGAAAACAAGGTCCAAAATAACTGTTACACGTCTTGCACTGGAGGGCCGGGCGAGTTCTACAATATGTAAGGGTTTTCAAGCTTGCAAATAGGTTTTAAGCTGAGTTCCATGAACATTGTCTAAAATCGTGTTTTTAGGCAAAATCCACAATGCAACCATTTCGACATATGCCAGGAGACAATGTTTGAGGGTAACAGACGGGAAACATTTCTTTTCAGCATTTCGCATGAAAACAGGGTCCAAAATCACTGTTACACGTTTTGCACTGGAAGGCCGGGCGAGTTCTACAATATGTAAGGGTTTTCAAGCTTGCAAACAGGTTTTAAGCTGAGTTCCATGAACATTGTCTAAAATCGTGTTTTTAGGCAAAATCCACAATGCAACCATTTCGACATATGCCAGGAGACACTGTTTGAGGGTAACAGACGGGAAACATTTCTTTTCAGCATTTCGCATGAAAACAGGGTCCAAAATCACTGTTACACGTTTTGCACTGGAGGGCCGGGCGAGTTCTACAATATGTAAGGGTTTTCAAGCTTGCAAACAGGTTTTAAGCTGAGTTCCATGAACATTGTCTAAAATCGTGTTTTTAGGCAAAATCCACAATGCAACCATTTCGACATATGCCAGGAGACACTGTTTGAGGGTAACAGACGGGAAACATTTCTTTTCAGCATTTCGCATGAAAACATGGTCCAAAATCACTGTTACACGTTTTGCACTGGAGGGCCGGGCGAGTTCTACAATATGTAAGGGTTTTCAAGCTTGCAAACAGGTTTTAAGCTGAGTTCCATGAACATTGTCTAAAATCGTGTTTTTAGGCAAAATCCACAATGCAACCATTTCGACATATGCCAGGAGACACTGTTTGAGGGTAACAGACGGGAAACATTTCTTTTCAGCATTTCGCATGAAAACAGGGTCCAAAATCACTGTTACACGTTTTGCACTGGAGGGCCGGGCGAGTTCTACAATATGTAAGGGTTTTCAAGCTTGCAAACAGGTTTTAAGCTGAGTTCCATGAACATTGTCTAAAATCGTGTTTTTAGGCAAAATCCACAATGCAACCATTTCGACATATGCCAGGAGACACTGTTTGAGGGTAACAGACGGGAAACATTTCTTTTCAGCATTTCGCATGAAAACAGGGTCCAAAATCACTGTTACACGTTTTGCACTGGAGGGCCGGGCGAGTTCTACAATATGTAAGGGTTTTCAAGCTTGCAAACAGGTTTTAAGCTGAGTTCCATGAACATTGTCTAAAATCGTGTTTTTTGGCAAAATCCACAATGCAACCATTTTGACATATGCCAGGAGACACTGTTTGAGGGTAACAGACGGGAAACATTTCTTTTCAGCATTTCGCATGAAAACAGGGTCCAAAATCACTGTTACACGTTTTGCACTGGAGGGCCGGGCGAGTTCTACAATATGTAAGGGTTTTCAAGCTTGCAAACAGGTTTTAAGCTGAGTTCCATGAACATTGTCTAAAATCGTGTTTTTAGGCAAAATCCACAATGCAACCATTTCGACATATGCCAGGAGACACTGTTTGAGGGTAACAGACGGGAAACATTTCTTTTCAGCATTTCGCATGAAAACATGGTCCAAAATCACTGTTACACGTTTTGCACTGGAGGGCCGGGCGAGTTCTACAATATGTAAGGGTTTTCAAGCTTGCAAACAGGTTTTAAGCTGAGTTCCATGAACATTGTCTAAAATCGTGTTTTTAGGCAAAATCCACAATGCAACCATTTCGACATATGCCAGGAGACACTGTTTGAGGGTAACAGACGGGAAACATTTCTTTTCAGCATTTCGCATGAAAACAGGGTCCAAAATCACTGTTACACGTTTTGCACTGGAGGGCCGGGAGAGTTCTACAATATGTAAGGGTTTTCAAGCTTGCAAACAGGTTTTAAGCTGAGTTCCATGAACATTATTTAAAATCGTGTTTTAGGCAAAATCCACAATGCAACCATTTCGACATATGCCAGGAGACACTGTTTGAGGGTAACAGACGGGAAACATTTCTTTTCAGCATTTCGCATGAAAACAGGGTCCAAAATCACTGTTACACGTTTTGCACTGGAGGGCCGGGCGAGTTCTACAATATGTAAGGGTTTTCAAGCTTGCAAACAAGTTTTAAGCTGAGTTCCATGAACATTGTCTAAAATCGTGTTTTTTGGCAAAATCCACAATGCAACCATTTCGACATATGCCAGGAGACACTGTTTGAGGGTAACAGACGGGAAACATTTCTTTTCAGCATTTCGCATGAAAACATGGTCCAAAATCACTGTTACACGTTTTGCACTGGAGGGCCGGGCGAGATCTACAATATGTAAGGGTTTTCAAGCTTGCAAACAGGTTTTAAGCTGAGTTCCATGAACATTGTCTAAAATCGTGTTTTTAGGCAAAATCCACAATGCAACCATTTTGACATATGCCAGGAGACACTGTTTGAGGGTAACAGACGGGAAACATTTATTTTCAGCATGTCGCATGAAAACAGGGTCCAAAATCACTGTTACACGTTTTGCACTGGAGGGCCGGGCGAGTTCTACAATATGTAAGGGTTTTCAAGCTTGCAAACAGGTTTTAAGCTGAGTTCCATGAACATTGTCTAAAATCGTGTTTTTTGGCAAAATCCACAATGCAACCATTTCGACATATGCCAGGAGACACTGTTTGAGGGTAACAGACGGGAAACATTTCTTTTCAGCATTTCGCATGAAAACAGGGTCCAAAATCATTGTTACACGTTTTGCACTGGAGGGCCGGGAGAGTCCTACAATATGTAAGGATTTTCAAGCTTGCAAACAGGTTTTAAGCTGAGTTCCATGAACATTGTCTAAAATCGTGTTTTTAGGCAAAATCCACAATGCAACCATTTCGACATATGCCAGGAGACACTGTTTGAGGGTAACAGACGGGAAACATTTCTTTTCAGCATTTTGCATGAAAACAAGGTCCAAAATAACTGTTACACGTCTTGCACTGGAGGGCCGGGCGAGTTCTACAATATGTAAGGGTTTTCAAGCTTGCAAACAGGTTTTAAGCTGAGTTCCATGAACATTGTCTAAAATCGTGTTTTTAGGCAAAATCCACAATGCAACCATTTCGACATATGCCAGGAGACACTGTTTGAGGGTAACAGACGGGAAACATTTCTTTTCAGCATTTCGCATGAAAACAGGGTCCAAAATCACTGTTACACGTTTTGCACTGGAGGGCCGGGAGAGTTCTACAATATGTAAGGGTTTTCAAGCTTGCAAACAGGTTTTAAGCTGAGTTCCATGAACATTATTTAAAATCGTGTTTTTAGGCAAAATCCACAATGCAACCATTTCGACATATGCCAGGAGACACTGTTTGAGGGTAACAGACGGGAAACATTTCTTTTCAGCATTTCGCATGAAAACAGGGTCCAAAATCACTGTTACACGTTTTGCACTGGAGGGCCGGGCGAGTTCTACAATATGTAAGGGTTTTCAAGCTTGCAAACAAGTTTTAAGCTGAGTTCCATGAACATTGTCTAAAATCGTGTTTTTTGGCAAAATCCACAATGCAACCATTTCGACATATGCCAGGAGACACTGTTTGAGGGTAACAGACGGGAAACATTTCTTTTCAGCATTTCGCATGAAAACATGGTCCAAAATCACTGTTACACGTTTTGCACTGGAGGGCCGGGCGAGATCTACAATATGTAAGGGTTTTCAAGCTTGCAAACAGGTTTTAAGCTGAGTTCCATGAACATTGTCTAAAATCGTGTTTTTAGGCAAAATCCACAATGCAACCATTTTGACATATGCCAGGAGACACTGTTTGAGGGTAACAGACGGGAAACATTTATTTTCAGCATGTCGCATGAAAACAGGGTCCAAAATCACTGTTACACGTTTTGCACTGGAGGGCCGGGCGAGTTCTACAATATGTAAGGGTTTTCAAGCTTGCAAACAGGTTTTAAGCTGAGTTCCATGAACATTGTCTAAAATCGTGTTTTTTGGCAAAATCCACAATGCAACCATTTCGACATATGCCAGGAGACACTGTTTGAGGGTAACAGACGGGAAACATTTCTTTTCAGCATTTCGCATGAAAACAGGGTCCAAAATCATTGTTACACGTTTTGCACTGGAGGGCCGGGAGAGTCCTACAATATGTAAGGATTTTCAAGCTTGCAAACAGGTTTTAAGCTGAGTTCCATGAACATTGTCTAAAATCGTGTTTTTAGGCAAAATCCACAATGCAACCATTTCGACATATGCCAGGAGACACTGTTTGAGGGTAACAGACGGGAAACATTTCTTTTCAGCATTTTGCATGAAAACAAGGTCCAAAATAACTGTTACACGTCTTGCACTGGAGGGCCGGGCGAGTTCTACAATATGTAAGGGTTTTCAAGCTTGCAAATAGGTTTTAAGCTGAGTTCCATGAACATTGTCTAAAATCGTGTTTTTAGGCAAAATCCACAATGCAACCATTTCGACATATGCCAGGAGACACTGTTTGAGGGTAACAGACGGGAAACATTTCTTTTCAGCATTTTGCATGAAAACAAGGTCCAAAATAACTGTTACACGTCTTGCACTGGAGGGCCGGGCGAGTTCTACAATATGTAAGGGTTTTCAAGCTTGCAAATAGGTTTTAAGCTGAGTTCCATGAACATTGTCTAAAATCGTGTTTTTAGGCAAAATCCACAATGCAACCATTTCGACATATGCCAGGAGACAATGTTTGAGGGTAACAGACGGGAAACATTTCTTTTCAGCATTTCGCATGAAAACAGGGTCCAAAATCACTGTTACACGTTTTGCACTGGAAGGCCGGGCGAGTTCTACAATATGTAAGGGTTTTCAAGCTTGCAAACAGGTTTTAAGCTGAGTTCCATGAACATTGTCTAAAATCGTGTTTTTAGGCAAAATCCACAATGCAACCATTTCGACATATGCCAGGAGACACTGTTTGAGGGTAACAGACGGGAAACATTTCTTTTCAGCATTTCGCATGAAAACAGGGTCCAAAATCACTGTTACACGTTTTGCACTGGAGGGCCGGGCGAGTTCTACAATATGTAAGGGTTTTCAAGCTTGCAAACAGGTTTTAAGCTGAGTTCCATGAACATTGTCTAAAATCGTGTTTTTAGGCAAAATCCACAAT
>NW_028157401.1:0-35000 GCF_964263955.1 Coregonus lavaretus
GGTTCATTACTGAGAAGAGAACACGTTCTCGTTAGAAGATTTACCCTAGTCTGGTGAGTATACAGTTCTGTTGACTGAGAAGAGAACACGTTCTCAGTTAGATTTCCTGTTATACCAGGTTCTTTGACTGAGAAGAGAACACGTTCTAGTTTTAGAAGGGATTTACCCTAATTTAACAGGTTCTTTGACTGAGAAGAGAACACGTTCTCGTTTAGAAGGGATTTACCCTAATTTAACAGGTTATTTTGACTGAGAAGAGAACACGTTCTCGTTTAGAAGGGATTTACCCTAATTTAACAGGTAATTGACTGAGAAGAGAAACGTTCTCGTTTAGAAGGGATTTACCCTAATTTAACAGGTTCTTTGACTGAGAAGAGAACACGTTCTCGTTTAGAAGGGATTTACCCTAATTTCGACGTTCTCGTTTAGAAGGGATTTACCCTAATTTAACAGGTTCTTTGACTGAGAAGAGAACACGTTCTCGTTTAGAAGGGATTTACCCTAATTTAACAGGTTCTTTGACTGAGAAGAGAACACGTTCTCGTTTAGAAGGGATTTACCCTAATTTAACAGGTTCATTTGACTGAGAAGAGAACACGTTCTCGTTTAGAAGGGATTTACCCTAATTTAACAGGTTATTGACTGAGAAGAGAACACGTTCTCGTTTAGAAGGGATTTACCCTAATTTAACAGGTTAATTGACTGAGAAGAGAACACGTTCTCGTTTAGAAGGGATTTACCCTAATTTAACAGGTTCTTTGACTGAGAAGAGAACACGTTCTCGTTTAGAAGGGATTTACCCTAATTTAACAGGTTAATTGACTGAGAAGAGAACACGTTCTCGTTTAGAAGGGATTTACCATAATTTAACAGGTTCTTTCACTGAGAAGAGAACACGTTCTCGTTTAGAAGGGATTTACCCTAATTTAACAGGTTAATTGACTGAGAAGAGAACACGTTCTCGTTTAGAAGGGATTTACCCTAATTTAACAGGTTAATTGACTGAGAAGAGAACACGTTCTCGGTTAGAAGGGATTTACCCTAATTTAACAGGTTAATTGACTGAGAAGAGAACACGTTCTCGGTTAGAAGGGATTTACCCTAATTTAACAGGTTCTTTGACTGAGAAGAGAACACGTTCTCGTTTAGAAGGGATTTACCCTAATTTAACAGGTTAATTGACTGAGAAGAGAACACGTTCTCGTTTAGAAGGGATTTACCCTAATTTAACAGGTTAATTGACTGAGAAGAGAACACGTTCTCGTTTAGAAGGGATTTACCCTAATTTAACAGGTTAATTGACTGAGAAGAGAACACGTTCTCGTTTAGAAGGGATTTACCCTAATTTAACAGTTAATTGACTGAGAAGAGAACACGTTCTCGTTTAGAAGGGATTTACCCTAATTTAACAGGTTCTTTGACTGAGAAGAGAACACGTTCTCGGTTTAGAAGGGATTTACCCTAATTTAACAGGTTCTTTGACTGAGAAGAGAACACGTTCTCGTTTAGAAGGGATTTACCCTAATTTAACAGGTTAATTGACTGAGAAGAGAACACGTTCTCGTTTAGAAGGGATTTACCCTAATTTAACAGGTTAATTGACTGAGAAGAGAACACGTTCTCGGTTAGAAGGGATTTACCCTAATTTAACAGGTTCTTTGACTGAGAAGAGAACACGTTCTCGGTTAGAAGGGATTTACCCTAATTTAACAGGTTCTTTGACTGAGAAGAGAACACGTTCTCGTTTAGAAGGGATTTACCCTAATTTAACAGGTTCTTTGACTGAGAAGAGAACACGTTCTCGTTTAGAAGGGATTTACCCTAATTTAACAGGTTCTTTGACTGAGAAGAGAACACGTTCTCGTTTAGAAGGGATTACCCTAATTTAACAGGTTCTTTGACTGAGAAGAGAACACGTTCTCGTTTAGAAGGGATTTACCCTAATTTAACAGGTTCTTTGACTGAGAAGAGAACACGTTCTCGGTTAGAAGGGATTTACCCTAATTTAACAGGTTCTTTGACTGAGAAGAGAACACGTTCTCGTTTAGAAGGGATTTACCCTAATTTAACAGGTTCTTTGACTGAGAAGAGAACACGTTCTCGTTTAGAAGGGATTTACCCTAATTTAACAGGTTCTTTGACTGAGAAGAGAACACGTTCTCGTTTAGAAGGGATTTACCCTAATTTAACAGGTTCTTTGACTGAGAAGAGAACACGTTCTCGGTTAGAAGGGATTTACCCTAATTTAACAGGTTCTTTGACTGAGAAGAGAACACGTTCTCGTTTAGAAGGGATTTACCCTAATTTAACAGGTTCTTTGACTGAGAAGAGAACACGTTCTCGTTTAGAAGGGATTTACCCTAATTTAACAGGTTCTTTGACTGAGAAGAGAACACGTTCTCGTTAGAAGGGATTTACCCTAATTTAACAGGTTCTTTGACTGAGAAGAGAACACGTTCTCGTTTAGAAGGGATTTACCCTAATTTAACAGGTTCTTTGACTGAGAAGAGAACACGTTCTCGTTTAGAAGGGATTTACCCTAATTTAACAGGTTCTTTGACTGAGAAGAGAACACGTTCTCGTTTAGAAGGGATTTACCCTAATTTAACAGGTTCTTGACTGAGAAGAGAACACGTTCTCGGTTAGAAGGGATTTACCCTAATTTAACAGGTTCTTTGACTGAGAAGAGAACACGTTCTCGTTTAGAAGGGATTTACCCTAATTTAACAGGTTCTTTGACTGAGAAGAGAACACGTTCTCGTTTAGAAGGGATTTACCCTAATTTAACAGGTTAATTGACTGAGAAGAGAACACGTTCTCGTTTAGAAGGGATTTACCCTAATTTAACAGGTTCTTTGACTGAGAAGAGAACACGTTCTCGTTTAGAAGGGATTTACCCTAATTTAACAGGTTCTTTGACTGAGAAGAGAACACGTTCTCGTTTAGAAGGGATTTACCCTAATTTAACAGGTTCATTGACTGAGAAGAGAACACGTTCTCGTTTAGAAGGGATTTACCCTAATTAACAGGTTAATTGACTGAGAAGAGAACACGTTCTCGGTTAGAAGGGATTTACCCTAATTTAACAGGTTAATTGACTGAGAAGAGAACACGTTCTCAGTTAGAAGGGATTTACCCTAATTTAACAGGTTTCTTTGACTGAGAAGAGAACACGTTCTCGTTTAGAAGGGATTTACCCTAATTTAACAGGTTCTTTGACTGAGAAGAGAACACGTTCTCGTTTAGAAGGGATTTACCCTAATTTAACAGGTTAATTGACTGAGAAGAGAACACGTTCTCGGTTAGAAGGGATTTACCCTAATTTAACAGGTTAATTGACTGAGAAGAGAACACGTTCTCGGTTAGAAGGGATTTACCCTAATTTAACAGGTTCTTTGACTGAGAAGAGAACACGTTCTCGGTTAGAAGGGATTTACCCTAATTTAACAGGTTATTTGACTGAGAAGAGAACACGTTCTCGTTTAGAAGGGATTTACCCTAATTTAACAGGTTATTTGACTGAGAAGAGAACACGTTCTCGGTTAGAAGGGATTTACCCTAATTTAACAGGTTAATTGACTGAGAAGAGAACACGTTCTCGGTTAGAAGGGATTTACCCTAATTTAACAGGTTCTTTGACTGAGAAGAGAACACGTTCTCGGTTAGAAGGGATTTACCCTAATTTAACAGGTTCTTTGACTGAGAAGAGAACACGTTCTCGTTTAGAAGGGATTTACCCTAATTTAACAGGTTCTTTGACTGAGAAGAGAACACGTTCTCGTTTAGAAGGGATTTACCCTAATTTAACAGGTTCTTTGACTGAGAAGAGAACACGTTCTCGTTTAGAAGGGATTTACCCTAATTTAACAGGTTCTTTGACTGAGAAGAGAACACGTTCTCGGTTAGAAGGGATTTACCCTAATTTAACAGGTTCTTTGACTGAGAAGAGAACACGTTCTCGTTTAGAAGGGATTTACCCTAATTTAACAGGTTAATTGACTGAGAAGAGAACACGTTCTCGTTTAGAAGGGATTTACCCTAATTTAACAGGTTAATTGACTGAGAAGAGAACACGTTCTCGTTTAGAAGGGATTTACCCTAATTTAACAGGTTCTTTGACTGAGAAGAGAACACGTTCTCGTTTAGAAGGGATTTACCCTAATTTAACAGGTTCTTTGACTGAGAAGAGAACACGTTCTCGTTTAGAAGGGATTTACCCTAATTTAACAGGTTAATTGACTGAGAAGAGAACACGTTCTCGTTTAGAAGGGATTTACCCTAATTTAACAGGTTAATTGACTGAGAAGAGAACACGTTCTCGGTTTAGAAGGGATTTACCCTAATTTAACAGGTTCTTTGACTGAGAAGAGAACACGTTCTCGGTTAGAAGGGATTTACCCTAATTTAACAGGTTAATTGACTGAGAAGAGAACACGTTCTCGTTTAGAAGGGATTTACCCTAATTTAACAGGTTCTTTGACTGAGAAGAGAACACGTTCTCGTTAGAAGGGATTTACCCTAATTTAACAGGTTAATTGACTGAGAAGAGAACACGTTCTCGGTTAGAAGGGATTTACCCTAATTTAACAGGTTCTTTGACTGAGAAGAGAACACGTTCTCGTTTAGAAGGGATTTACCCTAATTTAACAGGTTCTTTGACTGAGAAGAGAACACGTTCTCGGTTTAGAAGGGATTTACCCTAATTTAACAGGTTCTTTGACTGAGAAGAGAACACGTTCTCGTTTAGAAGGGATTTACCCTAATTTAACAGGTTATTTGACTGAGAAGAGAACACGTTCTCGGTTTAGAAGGGATTTACCCTAATTTAACAGGTTATTTGACTGAGAAGAGAACACGTTCTCGTTTAGAAGGGATTTACCCTAATTTAACAGGTTCTTTGACTGAGAAGAGAACACGTTCTCGTTTAGAAGGGATTTACCCTAATTTAACAGGTTCTTTGACTGAGAAGAGAACACGTTCTCGTTTAGAAGGGATTTACCCTAATTTAACAGGTTAGTTGACTGAGAAGAGAACACGTTCTCGGTTAGAAGGGATTTACCCTAATTTAACAGGTTCTTTGACTGAGAAGAGAACACGTTCTCGTTTAGAAGGGATTTACCCTAATTTAACAGGTTCTTTGACTGAGAAGAGAACACGTTCTCGTTTAGAAGGGATTTACCCTAATTTAACAGGTTCTTTGACTGAGAAGAGAACACGTTCTCGTTTAGAAGGGATTTACCCTAATTTAACAGGTTAATTGACTGAGAAGAGAACACGTTCTCGTTTAGAAGGGATTTACCCTAATTTAACAGGTTAATTGACTGAGAAGAGAACACGTTCTCGTTTAGAAGGGATTTACCCTAATTTAACAGGTTCTTTGACTGAGAAGAGAACACGTTCTCGTTTAGAAGGGATTTACCCTAATTTAACAGGTTAATTGACTGAGAAGAGAACACGTTCTCGGTTAGAAGGGATTTACCCTAATTTAACAGGTTAATTGACTGAGAAGAGAACACGTTCTCGGTTAGAAGGGATTTACCCTAATTTAACAGGTTCTTTGACTGAGAAGAGAACACGTTCTCGGTTAGAAGGGATTTACCCTAATTTAACAGGTTCTTTGACTGAGAAGAGAACACGTTCTCGTTTAGAAGGGATTTACCCTAATTTAACAGGTTAATTGACTGAGAAGAGAACACGTTCTCGGTTAGAAGGGATTTACCCTAATTTAACAGGTTAATTGACTGAGAAGAGAACACGTTCTCGGTTAGAAGGGATTTACCCTAATTTAACAGGTTCTTTGACTGAGAAGAGAACACGTTCTCGGTTAGAAGGGATTTACCCTAATTTAACAGGTTAATTGACTGAGAAGAGAACACGTTCTCGTTTAGAAGGGATTTACCCTAATTTAACAGGTTCTTTGACTGAGAAGAGAACACGTTCTCGTTTAGAAGGGATTTACCCTAATTTAACAGGTTAATTGACTGAGAAGAGAACACGTTCTCGGTTAGAAGGGATTTACCCTAATTTAACAGGTTCTTTGACTGAGAAGAGAACACGTTCTCGTTTAGAAGGGATTTACCCTAATTTAACAGGTTCTTTGACTGAGAAGAGAACACGTTCTCGTTTAGAAGGGATTTACCCTAATTTAACAGGTTCTTTGACTGAGAAGAGAACACGTTCTCGTTTAGAAGGGATTTACCCTAATTTAACAGGTTAATTGACTGAGAAGAGAACACGTTCTCGGTTAGAAGGGATTTACCCTAATTTAACAGGTTAATTGACTGAGAAGAGAACACGTTCTCGGTTAGAAGGGATTTACCCTAATTTAACAGGTTCTTTGACTGAGAAGAGAACACGTTCTCGGTTAGAAGCGATTTACCCTAATTTAACAGGTTCTTTGACTGAGAAGAGAACACGTTCTTGTTTAGAAGGGATTTACCCTAATTTAACAGGTTAGTTGACTGAGAAGAGAACACGTTCTCGGTTAGAAGGGATTTACCCTAATTTAACAGGTTCTTTGACTGAGAAGAGAACACGTTCTCGTTTAGAAGGGATTTACCCTAATTTAACAGGTTCTTTTACTGAGAAGAGAACACGTTCTCGTTTAGAAGGGATTTACCCTAATTTAACAGGTTCTTTGACTGAGAAGAGAACACGTTCTCGTTTAGAAGGGATTTACCCTAATTTAACAGGTTCTTTGACTGAGAAGAGAACACGTTCTCGTTTAGAAGGGATTTACCCTAATTTAACAGGTTCTTTGACTGAGAAGAGAACACGTTCTCGTTTAGAAGGGATTTACCCTAATTTAACAGGTTCTTTGACTGAGAAGAGAACACGTTCTCGTTTAGAAGGGATTTACCCTAATTTAACAGGTTCTTTTACTGAGAAGAGAACACGTTCTCGTTTAGAAGGGATTTACCCTAATTTAACAGGTTCTTTGACTGAGAAGAGAACACGTTCTCGTTTAGAAGGGATTTACCCTAATTTAACAGGTTCTTTGACTGAGAAGAGAACACGTTCTCGTTTAGAAGGGATTTACCCTAATTTAACAGGTTCTTTGACTGAGAAGAGAACACGTTCTCGTTTAGAAGGGATTTACCCTAATTTAACAGGTTAATTGACTGAGAAGAGAACACGTTCTCGTTTAGAAGGGATTTACCCTAATTTAACAGGTTAATTGACTGAGAAGAGAACACGTTCTCGTTTAGAAGGGATTTACCCTAATTTAACAGGTTCTTTGACTGAGAAGAGAACACGTTCTCGTTTAGAAGGGATTTACCCTAATTTAACAGGTTAATTGACTGAGAAGAGAACACGTTCTCGTTTAGAAGGGATTTACCATAATTTAACAGTTCTTTCACTGAGAAGAGAACACGTTCTCGTTTAGAAGGGATTTACCCTAATTTAACAGGTTAATTGACTGAGAAGAGAACACGTTCTCGTTTAGAAGGGATTTACCCTAATTTAACAGGTTAATTGACTGAGAAGAGAACACGTTCTCGGTTAGAAGGGATTTACCCTAATTTAACAGGTTCTTTGACTGAGAAGAGAACACGTTCTCATTTAGAAGGGATTTACCCTAATTTAACAGGTTAATTGACTGAGAAGAGAACACGTTCTCGGTTAGAAGGGATTTACCCTAATTTAACAGGTTCTTTGACTGAGAAGAGAACACGTTCTCGTTTAGAAGGGATTTACCCTAATTTAACAGGTTAATTGACTGAGAAGAGAACACGTTCTCGTTTAGAAGGGATTTACCCTAATTTAACAGGTTAATTGACTGAGAAGAGAACACGTTCTCGTTTAGAAGGGATTTACCCTAATTTAACAGGTTAATTGACTGAGAAGAGAACACGTTCTCGTTTAGAAGGGATTTACCCTAATTTAACAGGTTAATTGACTGAGAAGAGAACACGTTCTCGTTTAGAAGGGATTTACCCTAATTTAACAGGTTAATTGACTGAGAAGAGAACACGTTCTCGGTTAGAAGGGATTTACCCTAATTTAACAGGTTCTTTGACTGAGAAGAGAACACGTTCTCGTTTAGAAGGGATTTACCCTAATTTAACAGGTTAATTGACTGAGAAGAGAACACGTTCTCGTTTAGAATGGATTTACCCTAATTTAACAGGTTAATTGACTGAGAAGAGAACACGTTCTCGGTTAGAAGGGATTTACCCTAATTTAACAGGTTCTTTGACTGAGAAGAGAACACGTTCTCGTTTAGAAGGGATTTACCCTAATTTAACAGGTTCTTTGACTGAGAAGAGAACACGTTCTCATTTAGAAGGGATTTACCCTAATTTAACAGGTTAATTGACTGAGAAGAGAACACGTTCTCGGTTAGAAGGGATTTACCCTAATTTAACAGGTTCTTTGACTGAGAAGAGAACACGTTCTCGTTTAGAAGGGATTTACCCTAATTTAACAGGTTAATTGACTGAGAAGAGAACACGTTCTCGTTTAGAAGGGATTTACCCTAATTTAACAGGTTAATTGACTGAGAAGAGAACACGTTCTCGTTTAGAAGGGATTTACCCTAATTTAACAGGTTAATTGACTGAGAAGAGAACACGTTCTCGTTTAGAAGGGATTTACCCTAATTTAACAGGTTAATTGACTGAGAAGAGAACACGTTCTCGTTTAGAAGGGATTTACCCTAATTTAACAGGTTAATTGACTGAGAAGAGAACACGTTCTCGGTTAGAAGGGATTTACCCTAATTTAACAGGTTCTTTGACTGAGAAGAGAACACGTTCTCGTTTAGAAGGGATTACCCTAATTTAACAGGTTAATTGACTGAGAAGAGAACACGTTCTCGTTTAGAATGGATTTACCCTAATTTAACAGGTTAATTGACTGAGAAGAGAACACGTTCTCGGTTAGAAGGGATTTACCCTAATTTAACAGGTTCTTTGACTGAGAAGAGAACACGTTCTCGTTTAGAAGGGATTTACCCTAATTTAACAGGTTCTTTGACTGAGAAGAGAACACGTTCTCGTTTAGAAGGGATTACCTTTTTTGTCTGTCTGCAACGGCCTTGAACTTTCCAATGTTGTTCCTTTCAACTGTGACCTCTCTTCCTGTGACCTCTCTTCCTGTGACCTCTCTTCCTGTGACCTCTCTTCCTGTGACCTCTCTTCCTGTGACCTCTCTTCTGTGACCTCTCTTTCTGTCTGTTACAGTATGGAGGTGTGGTAGTGGACGTGAACATCTCAGACAACTCTACTGTGATCAGCTTCACTGACTATTATGATGGAGCTGCTCCAGCCCTCGTAGTCAACCATACACCCTGGGTTACCATCACCTACAGACAGAGGTTAGACTGACCCTAACCCTAACCCTAACCCTAACCCTAACCCTAACCATACACCCTGGGTTACCATCACCTACAGACAGAGGTTAGACTGACCCTAACCCTAACCCTAACCATATCCCTAACCCTAACCCTAACCATACACCCTGGGTTACCATCACCTACAGACAGAGGTTAGACTGACCCTAACCCTAACCCTAACCCTAACCCTAACCCTAACCCTAACCATACACCCTGGGTTACCATCACCTACAGACAGAGGTTAGTCTGAACCTAACCCTAACCCTAACCCTAACCATATCCCTAACCCTAACCATATCCCTAACCCTAACCCTAACCATATCCCTAACCATATCCCTAACCTTAACCATATCCCTAACCATATCCCCAACCCTAACCATAACCCTAACCCTAACCATATCCCTAACCATATCCCTATCCCTATCCCTATCCCTAACCATATCCCTAACCCTATCCCTATCCCTAACCCTAACCCTAACCATATCCCTAACCATATCCCTAACCCTAACCCTAACCCTAACCCTAACCATATCCCTAACCCTAACCCTATCCCTATCCCTAACCCTTATCCCTAACCATATCCCTATCCCTAACCCTTATCCCTAACCATATCCCTAACCCTAACCCTAACCATATCCCTAACCCTATCCCTAACCATATCCCTAACCCTAACCCTAACCCTAACCATATCCCTAACCCTAACCATATCCCTAACCCTAACCATATACCTAACCATATCCCTAACCTTATCCCTAACCATATCCCTAACCCTAACCATATCCCTAACCCTAACCATATCCCTAACCCTAACCATATCCCTAACCATATCCCTAACCCTAACCCTAACCATATCCCTAACCCTAACCCTAACCATATCCCTAACCCTAACCATATCCCTAACCCTAACCCTAACCATATCCCTAACCCTAACCCTTACCATACAGTATTGTAATTCCTGTTGTAACATAGAGCCGCTTTCTTTCTTTACCTCTGGCCATGACAAGTGGAGGACCTTGAGTTGTGTTTAGTTGGACTCACTCTTCTGCGTTTGACCTTGTAGATTCCTATCCAGGGCATGTGTTGTGATGTTCTGTGATGTGTTGTGATGTTCTGTGATGTTCTGTGGTGTTCAGGGCCCTGTCAGAGTAGCAATGCTGATCTAGGATCATTTTAGATCATAATGAATAAGATAACATGGACACTCCTACTCTGAGAGCCTTCGTGGAGACAGGCCCTGATGTTCTTGGTTCCCAGTGGTTCTACAGAGAGCAGAGTCCTGAAGCCAGGACAAGCCCAGAGGTTTGCCTGGGACAACCCTGCAGGTGTCCGCAAACTCAGCTGGAACTGCCTGGAGCACAGCAGTGGAGAACTGACCTGGTTAAGGTAACACACACACAGCCATGCCGACTGAACTGGACCTGGTTAAGGTAACACACACACAGCCATGCCAACTGAACTGGACCTGGTTAAGGTAACACACACACACAGCCATGCCGACTGAACTGGACCTGGTTAAGGTAACACACACACAGCCATGCCAACTGAGTGGAGCTAAAATAAAGACATGGAAACGGATTGTACAGAGCCAACTCTCTCTCTCTCTCTCTCTCTCTCTCTCTCTCTCTCTCTCTCTCTCTCTCTCTCTCTCTCTCTCTCTCTCTCTCTCTCTCTCTCTCTCTCTCTCTCTCTCTGTCTCTCTCTCTCTCTCTCTCTCGTCTGTCTCTCTCTCTCTCTCTCTCTCTCTCTCTCTCTCTCTCTCTCTTTCTCTGTCTCTCTCTCTCCCTCTGTCTCTCTCTCCTCTCTCTATCTCTCTCTCTCTCTCTCTCTCTCTCTCTCTCCCTCTGTCTCTCTCTCTCTCTCTCTCGTCTGTCTCTCTCTCTCTCTCTCTCTCTCTCTCTCTCTCTCTCTCTCTCTCTCTCTCTCCCTCTGTCTCTCTCTCTCTCTCTCTCTGTCTCTCTCTCTCTCTCTCTCTCTCTCTCTCTCTCTCTCTCTCTCTCTCTCTCTCTCTCTTCTCTCTCTCTCTCTCTCCTCTGTCTCTCTCTCTCGTCTGTCTCTCTCTCTCTCTCTCTCTCTCTCTCTCTCTCTCTCTCTGTCTCTCTCTCTCCCTCTGTCTCTCTCTCCTCTCTCTATCTCTCTCTCTCTCTCTCTCTCTCTCTCTCTCTCTCTCTCTCTCTCTCTCTCCCTCTGTCTCTCTCTCTCTCTCTCTCGTCTGTCTCTCTCTCTCTCTCTCTCTCTCTCTCTCTCTCTCTCTCTCTCTCTCTCTCTCTCTCTCTCTCTCCCTCTGTCTCTCTCTCTCTCTCTCTCGTCTGTCTCTCTCTCTCTCTCTCTCTCTCTCTCTCTCTCTCTCTCTCTCTGTCTGTCTGTCTCTCTCTCTCTCTCTCTCTCTCTCCCCTGTCTGCCTGTCTGTCCTTGTGTCTCCCCCCCCATACAGGATGAGTGTGGTCAGTTTGCGTACGACGGTCTGTCCCAGGTCCACTGGGTGTCCTTCCTGGACGGTCGCCAGCGCGTGCTGCTCTTCACCGAGGACGTTGCCGTGGTGACCAAGGCGCGGCAGGCGGAGGAGCTGGAGCAGTTCCAACAGGAAGTGAACGTGTCGCTGCAGAACCTTGGCCTGTCACTCATCAACAACGACAACCGCCAGGAGATCGCCTACGTCGGCATCACCAGGTAATGTACCACAGACAGTCAGAGACGTACACACACTCACAGACATACAGACCCTTGTGTAAAAGTTGATCCCTCAGATTTAAATTGAGGTATTGGTATGAACGGTACAGTAATGTTTCATGTGCCTGTTGGTTTCAGCTCTGGTGTGGTGTGGGAGATGAGGCCTAAGAACCGCTGGAAGTCTTTCAACCAGAGGAACATCAGGCTGTTGGAGAAGGCCTACCAGAAACACATGTCTGGAGGCACACCTGAGCCTGGCTGGGTCAAACTGGAGACCAACTTAGAGGTACGACCATCACACTGACCCCTAACTCCTGACACTAACCCTTAACCCTACCACAGCCTGGCTGGGTCAAACTAGAGACCAAATTAGAGGTACGACCATCACACTGACCCCTAACCCCTGACACTAACCCTTAACCCTACCACAGCCTGGCTGGGTCAAACTAGAGACCAAATTAGAGGTACGACCATCACACTGACCCCTAACCCCTGACACTAACCCTTAACCCTACCACAGCCTGGCTGGGTCAAACTAGAGACCAAATTAGAGGTACGACCATCACACTGACCCCTAACCCCTGACACTAACCCTTAACCCTACCACAGCCTGGCTGGGTCAAACTAGAGACCAAATTAGAGGTACGACCATCACACTGACCCCTAACCCCTGACACTAACCCTTAACCCTACCACAGCCTGGCTGGGTCAAACCAAATTAAAGGTGAGAACAGGCCTGGAATTTTGTGATTTTAGGGGCAAGGCCATTTGGCCTTCAAGAGGTGCCCAATCTTCCAGGGCACCAAGACCATCTGCCAGGGCACCAAGGCCATTAACCAAAGTAGCCAATTTAAATTGATTTGAAAACCAAAAAACACTAGCTATTATGTTAATAAAAACATAAGTGTATGTAAACGTCCATAAATTATTATCCTACATGTCAAAGTCTAGGTGATAGCCTATGGTATTGGCTACAGCTTTATTGAGACTTTTAATCACATACTGTATAGGCTAAACGCCAGTCATGTTTGACAAATATAATGTAGGATCATTAATATCTAAAAGCTTGATTCTGTCGACATGCTTGAGGCACTGTTTGTTCTGATAGGAGAACAAGGCAAGTGCCTGTTGGACACTGCAGCGTCACACACCTTGCAATCTGAGCGGAGGCCATCAACATTTTGAAACTATTTAACCATAAACGTAATTGTTTAAAACCTGGACATTTTTTTGTCATTTTGTGAGGCATGTCTTACCATGTAGGAATGTTAAAGGTATTACAGTGCACCCATAATGAAAAAGCAAAAACAGGTTTTTAGAAATGTTTGCACATGTATTCAAAATAAAAAACTGATATCACAAGTCTTCTGACCCTTTACTCAGTACTTTGTTGAAGCAGTGATTACAGCCTAGAGTCTTGTTAGATGTTCGATCGGGTTCAAGTCCGGGCTCTGGCTGGGCCACTCAAGGACATTCAGAGACTTGTCCCGAAGCCACTCCTGCATTGTCTTGGCTGTGTGCTTAAGGTCGTTGTCCTGTTGGAAGGTGAACTTTCGCCCCAGTCTGAGGTCCTGAGCGCTCTGGAGCAGGTTTTCATCAAGGATCTCTCTGTACTTTGGTCCGTTCATCTTTGCCTTGATCCTGACTAGTCTCCCAGTCCCTGCTGCTGAAAAACATCCCCACAGCATGATGCTGCCACCACCATGCTTCACCTTCAACTCCAAGCGGGCTGTCATGTGCCTTTTACTGAGGAGTGGCTTCCGCTGGCCACTCTACCATAAAGGCCTGATTGGTGGAGTGCTGCAGAGATGGTTGTCCTTCTGGAAGATTCTCCCATCTCAACAGAGACTCTGGAGCTCTGTCAGAGTGACCATCAGGTTCTTGGTCACCTCCCTGACCAAGGCCCTTCTCCCCCGATTGCTCAGTTTGGCCAGGCGGCCAGCTCTAGGAAGAGTATTGGTGGTTCCAAACTTCTTCCATTTAAGAATGATGGAGGCCACTGTGTTCTTGGGGACCTTCAACGCTGCAGAAATGTTTTGGTATCCTTGCCCAGATCTGTGCCTCGACACAATCCTGTCTCGCAGCTCTACGGACAATTCCATCGACCTCATGGCTTGGTTTTTGCTCTGACATGCACTGTCAACTGTGGGACCTTTATATAGACAGGTGTGTGCCTTTCCAAATCATGTCCAATCAATTGGATTTACCACAGGTGGACTCCAATCAAGTTGTAGGAACATCTCAAGGATGATCAATGGAAACAGGATGCACCTGAGCTCAATTTCGAGCCTCATAGCAAAGGGTCTGAATACTTATGTAAATAAGGTATTTCTGTTTTTCTATTTTTAATACATTTGAAAAATATTCTAAAAACATGTTTTTGCTTTGTTATTATGGGGTATTGTGTGTAGATTGATGAGGAAAAAATATAATGTAATCAATTTTAGAATAAGGCTGTAACGTAACAAAATGTGGAAAAAGGGAAGGGGTCTGAATACTTCCTTATATGCCTTTGAAACCAGTAGGGCATATTTATCTTATGTTCTTAGCTTTCATTCGTTGTCCAGCAGCCAAAGACACAATCCTAGTCATATCATCAACCCGTGTTTGTTGTTGCGTCTTTAGAAGTTCCCTCTTTCGACATTTCTGAAGGATATTTTCATCTCTGTCGTATGAAACTGCTCGCATTTGCGGTGCACTTTTGAGAGCGGTGTTGTCCCGCTAATTGCATTTTGGAACATTCGCACTTATTCTTTTCCCATGCAGGTGAACTTCGGGAAGGTTCCCATGGTGATGCGTCAGCCCTTTTCCTCTAATATCAGGAGGAACTTCCTGTCTGGGATTCAGGTGGAGTTTAAACAGTCGCCTCATCAGAGAAGTCTCCGGGCCCAGCTACACTGGCTGCAGGTAACACCCTAACGTTACACACCCTACACCCTACACACTAACCCCTAACCCCTAACCTGATTTATACTACACCCTACACACTAACCCCTAACCTGATATATACTACACCCTACACACTAACCCCAAACCTGACACACCCTACACCCTACACACTAACCCCTAAACCTACACACTAACCCTAAACCTACACACTAACCCTAACCTGACATATACTACACCCTACACACTAACCCTAACCCTACACCCTACACACTAACCCCATCACACCCTACCCCTACACCCTAACCCCATCACACCCTACCCCTACACACTAACCCCATCACACCCTACCCCTACACCCTAACCCCATCACACCCTACCCCTACACACTACACCCTACACACTACACCCTAACCTCATCACACCCTACCCCTACACCCTAACCTCATCACACCCTACCCCTACACCCTAACCTCATCACACCCTACCCCTACACCCTACACCCTAACCTCATCACACCCTACCCCTACACCCTAACCTCATCACACCCTACCCCTACACCCTAACCTCATCACACCCTACCCCTACACCCTAACCCCATCACACCCTACCCCTACACACTACACCCTAACCCCATCACACCCTACCCCTACACCTTACACCCTAACCTCATCACACCCTACACCCTAACCTCATCACACCCTACCCCTACACCCTAACCCCATCACACCCTACCCCTACACACTACACCCTAACCCCATCACACCCTACCCCTACACCTTACACCCTAACCTCATCACACCCTACACCCTAACCTCATCACACCCTACCCCTACACCCTAACCTCATCACACCCTACCCCTACACCCTAACCTCATCACACCCTACCCCTACACCCTAACCTCATCACACCCTACCCCTACACCCTAACCTCATCACACCCTACCCCTACACCCTAACCTCATCACACCCTACCCCTACACCCTAACCTCATCACACCCTACCCCTACACCCTACACCCTAACCCCATCACACCCTACCCCTACACCCTAACCTCATCACACCCTACCCCTACACCCTAACCTCATCACACCCTACACACTACACCCTAACCCCATCACACCCTACCCCTACACTCTACACCCTAACCTCATCACACCCTACCCCTACACCCTACACCCTACACCCTAACCTCATCACACCCTACCCCTACACCCTAACCTCATCACACCCTACCCCTACACCCTACACCCTAACCCCATCACACCCTACCCCTACACCCTAACCTCATCACACCCTACCCCTACACCCTAACCTCATCACACCCTACACACTACACCCTAACCCCATCACACCCTACCCCTACACCCTACACCCTAACCTCATCACACCCTACCCCTACACCCTACACCCTACACCCTAACCTCATCACACCCTACCCCTACCCCTACACCCTAACCTCATCACACCCTACCCCTACACCCTAACCTCATCACACCCTACCCCTACACACTACACCCTAACCTCATCACACCCTACCCCTACACACTACACCCTAACCTCATCACACCCTACCCCTACACCCTAACCTCATCACACCCTACCCCTACACACTACACCCTAACCCCATCACACCCTACCCCTACCCCTACACCCTAACCTCATCACACCCTACCCCTACACCCTAACCTCATCACACCCTACCCCTACACCCTAACCTCATCACACCCTACCCCTACACACTACACCCTAACCTCATCACACCCTACCCCTACACCCTAACCCCATCACACCCTACCCCTACACACTACACCCTAACCTCATCACACCCTACCCCTACACCCTAACCCCATCACACCCTACCCCTACACCCTAACCTCATCACACCCTACCCCTACACACTACACCCTAACCTCATCACACCCTACCCCTACACCCTAACCTCATCACACCCTACCCCTACACCCTAACCTCATCACACCCTACCCCTACACACTAACCCCAGTTTAAACAGTCGCCTCAACAGAGAAGTATACAGGCCCAGTTGCTTTGGCTGCGGGTAACTGTGGCTAAAATAACCATGACTGTCTTTCAGATAAGAGCATTTCTGCTTTTAAATCAAGCAAGCTGCAAATGTTACGGTAGAACATATAGTCTCGAGAGCCATTTTGGAGTACTGTGTATATCTCTAGTGATATGAAACTCTTGTCTTTTTTACGGTGTGTGTTTCAGGTGGACAACCAGCTGACTGGAGCGATGTTTCCCATTGTGTTCCACCCGGTTCCTCCTCCAAAGTCCATCGCTCTGGACTCGGGTAACTGCGGCCTCCCCGGTACATGGTAGAATGCGTGTGTGTCCATAATGGTGTTCTCTAACGTGTTCTGTTCCGTCTTTCTTCCTTAGAACCAAAACCTTTTATGGACGTCAGCATCATCACCAGGTTTAACGAACATAGTCAGGTCATGCAGTTCAAGTGAGTGTTCCTCTTATACCCCCACTGTATTATTAGTGCACCACACTTCTTTTTAGTGCACTACACTTATTTTTAGTGCACACCAGTCCCTCTGACCCAGTAGTGTGATCTGTGTTTTAGTTCAGGGTTAGTCCTCCACTAGGCTCTCTCTGACCCAGTAGTTATACTGTGATCTGTGTTTTAGTTCAGGGTTAGTCCTCCACTAGGCTCTCTCTGACCCAGTAGTTATACTGTGATCTGTGTTTTAGTTCAGGGTTAGTCCTCCACTAGTCTCTCTGACCCAGTAGTTATACTGTGATCTGTGTTTTAGTTCAGGGTTAGTCCTCCACTAGTCTCTCTGACCCAGTAGTTATACTGTGATCTGTGTTTTAGTTCAGGGTTAGTCCTCCACTAGTCTCTCTGACCCAGTAGTTATACTGTGATCTGTGTTTTAGTTCAGGGTTAGTCCTCCACTAGTCTCTCTGACCCAGTAGTTATACTGTGATCTGTGTTTTAGTTCAGGGTTAGTCCTCCACCAGTCTCTCTGACCCAGTAGTTATACTGTGATCTGTGTTTTAGTTCAGGGTTAGACCTCCACTAGTCTCTCTGACCCAGTAGTTATACTGTGATCTGTGTTAAAGGTACTTCATGGCTCTGGTCCAGGAGATGGCTGTGAAGATTGACCAGGGATTCCTGGGGGCCATCTTGGCCCTGTTCACCCCAGCTACTGAAACACATGTGGACAAACAGAAGGTAACTGACCCAACCACAGACACAACTAGAGACACAACTAGAGACACAACTGGAGACACAACTGGAGACACAACTAGAGACACAACTGGAGACACAGCTGGAGACACAGCTAGAGACACAACTAGAGACACAACTAGAGACACAGCTGGAGACACAACTAGAGACACAGCTAGAGACACAACTAGAGACACAGCTAGAGACACAACTAGAGACACAACTAGAGACACAACTAGAGACACAGCTAGAGACACAACTAGAGACACAGCTAGAGACACAGCTAGAGACACAACTAGAGACACAACTAGAGACACAACTAGAGACACAACTAGAGACACAGCTGGAGACACAACTAGAGACACAGCTGGAGACACAACTAGAGACACAGCTGGAGACACAACTAGAGACACAGCTAGAGACACAACTAGAGACACAACTAGAGACACAACTGGAGACACAACTAGAGACACAGCTGGAGACACAACTAGAGACACAGCTGGAGACACAACTAGAGACACAACTAGAGACACAACTAGAGACACAACTAGAGACACAGCTGGAGACACAACTAGAGACACAGCTGGAGACACAACTAGAGACACAACTAGAGACACAACTAGAGACACAACTAGAGACACAGCTGGAGACACAACTAGAGACACAACTAGAGACACAACTAGAGACACAACTGCAGACACAGCTGGAGACACAACTAGAGACACAACTAGAGACACAACTAGAGACACAACTAGAGACACAACTAGAGACACAACTAGAGACACAGCTGGAGACACAGCTAGAGACACAGCTAGAGACACAACTAGAGACACAACTAGAGACACAACTAGAGACACAACTAGAGACACAGCTGGAGACACAACTAGAGACACAACTAGAGACACAACTAGAGACACAACTAGAGACACAACTAGAGACACAACTAGAGACACAGCTGGAGACACAACTAGAGACACAACTAGAGACACAGCTGGAGACACAGCTGGAGACACAACTAGAGACACAGCTAGAGACACAACTAGAGACACAACTAGAGACACAACTAGAGACACAGCTGGAGACACAACTAGAGACACAACTAGAGACACAGCTGGAGACACAGCTAGAGACACAGCTAGAGACACAACTAGAGACACAACTAGAGACACAACTAGAGACACAACTAGAGACACAGCTGGAGACACAACTAGAGACACAACTAGAGACACAACTAGAGACACAACTAGAGACACAGCTGGAGACACAACTAGAGACAACTGGAGACATAACTAGAGACACAGCTGGAGACACAACTAGAGACACAGCTGGAGACACAACTAGAAACACAGCTGGAGACACAACTAGAGACACAACTAGAGACACAACTGGAGACACAACTAGAGACACAACTAGAGACACAACTAGAGACACAACTGGAGAGACAACTAGAGACACAACTAGAGACACAACTAGAGACACAACTAGAGACACAACTAGAGACACAACTGGAGACACAACTGGAGACACCGATACAGATGCAGCCACAGACGAAGCCACAGCTACAGACACAATTACAGACACAGACATCTGGCCCTGTTCACCCGATCTACTGAAACACACGTTGACCAACAGACGTTAACTACAGACACACTAGCAGAGGCCTGTGAGGCGATGGTTGAAGTGGACAGAAAAAGGGGCTGGTACTCATCATATTCTACAAGAGGTGCCAGTACTCTGGGGTTTAGGAGAACGAGGAGGTGGACTGTACTGTAGTGTACGCTAAACATGGGAAATACTGCCCCCTGTTGTTAGAAGAAAGAAATAACCAGCCAGGAAAGGAAGATTGACCAGGGCTTCCTGGGAACCATCCAGGCCCTGTTCACCCGTTACTGAAGTACACGTGGACAAATCATATGACATTTGTATATGTAGATAATGAATCATACTTATTTCAGTAACAAAATAAATACATCTTCTTGAATTGAACAGAGGAGACAAGTAGGTGTTGCGTGTTAAACGTATTGCTGCTGTTGCCCAATGGCATTAGTCTGACGTTACCTGGATGGAGGCTAGCTGGGCAAAAACAACCCTTATGGCTCTCTGATCATTTTACTAACACATCTATTAAGTGAGAAGTCACGTGGGACTTCAGTACCTCACGTGAGATTTGATTAGTTGAACACGTGCATGTGTGTGGTGTATATGACCTGGATCTCAATCTCTCTCTCTCTCTCTCTCTCTCTCTCTCTCTCTCTCTCTCTCTCTCTCTCTCCCCCTCCTTCGTCATTCTCTCTCTCTCTCTCTGTCTCTCTCTCTGTCTCTCTCTCCTCTCTCTCTCTCTCTCTCCCTCCTTCGTCATTCTCTCTGTCTCTGTCTCTCTCTCTCTCTCTCTCTCTCTCTCTCTCTCTCTCTCTCTCTCTCTCTCTCTCTCTCTCTCTCTCTCTCCCTCCTTCGTCATTCTCTCTCTCTCTCTCTCTCTCTCTCTCTCTGTCTCTGTCTCTCTCTCTCTCTTTCTCTCTGTCTCTCTCTCCTCTCCAGACCAAGCTGATAGAGAAGGACTTGGAGATGTTACAGGCTGAACTGATGGAGGCGTCCATGACAGACAACTCAGGCCTCAGCTTCTTTGAACACTTCCACATCTCCCCCATCAAAGTAGGAGGCTCTCATTCTCTCTCCCTCCTCCCTCTCTCTCTCCCTACTTCCTCATTCTCTCTCCCTATTTTCTCTCTCTCATCCCATCCTCATTCTCTGGCCTAGATGTGGCCAAGACAGAAATAACTTATTTATTTCCTGTCCTGTTGGGGCCTTTGTTTGAAATGTAAAATGCTCGCCAGATTCTTAACAAAGACTGAGTCTGGGCATCAGGAGACGACAGCAATATTAAATAATGTTATATTCCTCTATGTCAGCCATACTCAACAGACAGACTGCGGGTCCCGACTTAAAAAATAGACTTATTGCTTTTGTAATAGTAAAATGCACAAGGTGCAATTTCGAAATTTTGTAGTTTTCCTCTTGTTATGTCATTCACTTACAGAGCTCTATAACCTGTCAAAATATCCAGGTGATCAACTACTCAGGTATCATATGAACACACATAAGACATGGCAAAATGTGTACAATTGCAGGAAATTCGCTTTAAAATGGCAAAAGTGTATCTCCGTCAACAAGAGGGGTGGATTAACTCTTTAGTCATGTCCCAGTTTACCTACAGTATTTATGGCCCTGCCTCCACCTAACCACTTTATTATGGCCCTGCCTCCACCTAACCACTTTATTATGGCCCTGTCTCCACCCTAACCACTTTATTATGGCCCTGTCTCCACCCTAACCACTTTATTATGGCCCTGCCTCCACCTAACCACTTTATTATGGCCCTGCCTCCACCTAACCACTTTATTATGGCCCTGCCTCCACCTAACCACTTTATTATGGCCCTGCCTCCACCTAACCACTTTATTATGGCCCTGCCTCCACCTAACCACTTTATTATGGCCCTGCCTCCACCTAACCACTTTATTATGGCCCTGCCTCCACCTAACCACTTTATTATGGCCCTGCCTCCACCTAACCACTTTATTATGGCCCTGCCTCCACCTAACCACTTTATTATGGCCCTGCCTCCACCTAACCACTTTATTATGGCCCTGCCCACACCTAACCACTTTATTATGGCCCTGCCTCCACCTAACCACTTTATTATGGCCCTGCCTCCACCTAACCACTTTATTATGGCCCTGCCTCCACCTAACCACTTTATTATGGCCCTGCCTCCACCTAACCACTTTATTATGGCCCTGCCTCCACCTAACCACTTTATTATGGCCCTGCCTCCACCTAACCACTTTATTATGGCCCTGCCTCCACCTAACCACTTTATTATGGCCCTGCCTCCACCTAACCACTTTATTATGGCCCTGCCTCCACCTAACCACTTTATTATGGCCCTGCCTCCACCTAACCACTTTATTATGGCCCTGCCTCCACCTAACCACTTTATTATGGCCCTGCCTCCACCTAACCACTTTATTATGGCCCTGCCTCCACCTAACCACTTTATTATGGCCCTGCCTACACCTAACCACTTTATTATGGCCCTGCCTACACCTAACCACTTTATTATGGCCCTGCCTCCACCTAACCACTTTATTATGGCCCTGCCTACACCTAACCACTTTATTATGGCCCTGCCTACACCTAACCACTTTTTATTATGGCCCTGCCTCCACCTAACCACTTTATTATGGCCCTGCCTCCACCTAACCACTTTATTATGGCCCTGCCTCCACCTAACCACTTTATTATGGCCCTGCCTACACCTAACCACTTTATTATGGCCCTGCCTACACCTAACCACTTTATTATGGCCCTGCCTCCACCTAACCACTTTATTATGGCCCTGCCTACACCTAACCACTTTATTATGGCCCTGCCTACACCTAACCACTTTTTATTATGGCCCTGCCTCCACCTAACCACTTTATTATGGCCCTGCCTACACCTAACCACTTTATTATGGCCCCGCCTCCACCTAACCACTTTATTATGGCCCCGCCTCCACCTAACCACTTTATTATGGCCCCGCCTCCACCTAACCACTTTATTATGGCCCCGCCTCCACCTAACCACTTTATTATGGCCCCGCCTCCACCTAACCACTTTATTATGGCCCCGCCTCCACCTAACCACTTTATTATGGCCCCGCCTCCACCTAACCACTTTATTATGGCCCCGCCTCCACCTAACCACTTTATTATGGCCCTGCCTCCACCTAACCACTTTATTATGGCCCTGCCTCCACCTAACCACTTTATTATGGCCCTGCCTCCACCTAACCACTTTATTATGGCCCTGCCTCCACCTAACCACTTTATTATGGCCCTGCCTCCACCTAACCACTTTATTATGGCCCTGCCTCCACCTAACCACATTATTATGGCCCTGCCTACACCTAACCACTTTATTATGGCCCTGCCTCCACCTAACCACTTTATTATGGCCCTGCCTCCACCTAACCACTTTATTATGGCCCTGCCTCCACCTAACCACTTTATTATGGCCCTGCCTCCACCTAACCACTTTATTATGGCCCTGCCTCCACCTAACCCCTTTATTATGGCCCTGCCTCCACCTAACCACATTATTATGGCCCTGCCTACACCTAACCACTTTATTATGGCACTGCCTCCACCTAACCACTTTATTATGGCCCTGCCTCCACCTAACCACTTTATTATGGCCCTGCCTCCACCTAACCACTTTATTATGGCCCTGCCTCCACCTAACCACATTATTATGGCCCTGCCTACACCTAACCACTTTATTATGGCCCCGCCTACACCTAACCACTTTATTATGGCCCTGCCTCCACCTAACCACTTTATTATGGCCCCGCCTACACCTAACCACTTTATTATGGCCCTGCCTCCACCTAACCACTTTATTATGGCCCCGCCTACACCTAACCACTTTATTATGGCCCTGCCTCCACCTAACCACTTTATTATGGCCCTGCCTCCACCTAACCACTTTATTATGGCCCCGCCTACACCTAACCACTTTATTATGGCCCTGCCTCCACCTAACCACTTTATTATGGCCCTGCCTCCACCTAACCCCTTTATTATGGCCCTGCCTCCACCTAACCACTTTATTATGGCCCTGCCTCCACCTAACCACTTTATTATGGCCCTGCCTCCACCTAACCACTTTATTATGGCCCTGCCTCCACCTAACCACTTTATTATGGCCCTGCCTCCACCTAACCACTTGTGTTTATTTTTTAAAATGATAATAAATAAATGAAATATTCCACTTTATTTGGAACTGCATGCCAGACTAAATTAAACGGGCATATTTTTTTATAAGGAATTTGAATTTGGAGGGCAGAGATTATTAAACATTAAAGCACTGGATTAGACCTCTTCACTAAAGGCTTCAGTCATACAAAAATTATACTTCAATCCAAACGGGAGCAGATTAGTAAGAAAGGCACATATGCAGCTAACAAAAATATATGGAAATGTCTACTCTATCCAAAATTATGACCAACTGATTGCAGCATTACTGCAAAAATGGTGGCGGCAAGTGTAAAGGAACTTGTCTGACAGTAGTGGAGTACTGGTCCTTCTCTAACAGTAGTGGAGTACTGGTCCTTCTCTAACAGTAGTGGAGTACTGGTCCTTCTCTAACAGTAGTGGAGTACTGGTCCTTCTCTAACAGTAGTGGAGTACTGGTCCTTCTCCAACAGTAGTGGAGTACTGGTCCTTCTCCAACAGTAGTGGAGTACTGGTCCTTCTCCATCAGTAGTGGAGTACTGGTCCTTCTCTGACAGTAGTGGAGTACTGGTCCTTCTCTAACAGTAGTGGAGTACTGGTCCTTCTCTAACAGTAGTGGAGTACTGGTCCTTCTCTAACAGTAGTGGAGTACTGGTCCTTCTCTAACAGTAGTGGAGTACTGGTCCTTCTCTAACAGTAGTGGAGTACTGGTCCTTCTCTAACAGTAGTGGAGTACTGGTCCTTCTCTAACAGTAGTGGAGTACTGGTCCTTCTCTAACAGTAGTGGAGTACTGGTCCTTCTCTAACAGTAGTGGAGTACTGGTCCTTCTCTAACAGTAGTGGAGTACTGGTCCTTCTCTAATAGTAGTGGAGTACTGGTCCTTCTCTAACAGTAGTGGAGTACTGGTCCTTCTCTAACAGTAGTGGAGTACTGGTCCTTCTCTAACAGTAGTGGAGTACTGGTCCTTCTCTAACAGTAGTGGAGTACTGGTCCTTCTCTAACAGTAGTGGAGTACTGGTCCTTCTCTAACAGTAGTGGAGTACTGGTCCTTCTCTAACAGTAGTGGAGTACTGGTCCTTCTCTAACAGTAGTGGAGTACTGGTCCTTCTCTAACAGTAGTGGAGTACTGGTCCTTCTCTAACAGTAGTGGAGTACTGGTCCTTCTCCAACAGTAGTGGAGTACTGGTCCTTCTCTAACAGTAGTGGAGTACTGGTCCTTCTCTAACAGTAGTGGAATACTGGTCCTTCTCTAACAGTAGTGGAGTACTGGTCCTTCTCTAACAGTAGTGGAGTACTGGTCCTTCTCCAACAGTAGTGGAGTACTGGTCCTTCTCTAACAGTAGTGGAGTACTGGTCCTTCTCTAACAGTAGTGGAGTACTGGTCCTTCTCTAACAGTAGTGGAGTACTGGTCCTTCTCTAACAGTAGTGGAGTACTGGTCCTTCTCTAACAGTAGTGGAGTACTGGTCCTTCTCTAACAGTAGTGGAGTACTGGTCCTTCTCTAACAGTAGTGGAGTACTGGTCCTTCTCCAATAGTAGTGGAGTACTGGTCCTTCTCTAACAGTAGTGGAGTACTGGTCCTTCTCTAACAGTAGTGGAGTACTGGTCCTTCTCTAACAGTAGTGGAGTACTGGTCCTTCTCTAACAGTAGTGGAGTACTGGTCCTTCTCTAACAGTAGTGGAGTACTGGTCCTTCTCTGACAGTAGTGGAGTACTAGTCCTTCTCAGACAGTAGTGGAGTACTGGTCCTTCTCTAACAGTAGTGGAGTACTGGTCCTTCTCCAACAGTAGTGGAGTACTGGTCCTTCTCTAACAGTAGTGGAGTACTGGTCCTTCTCTAACAGTAGTGGAGTACTGGTCCTTCTCTAACAGTAGTGGAGTACTGGTCCTTCTCTAACAGTAGTGGAGTACTGGTCCTTCTCTAACAGTAGTGGAGTACTGGTCCTTCTCTAACAGTAGTGGAGTACTGGTCCTTCTCCAACAGTAGTGGAGTACTGGTCCTTCTCCAACAGTAGTGGAGTACTGGTCCTTCTCCATCAGTAGTGGAGTACTGGTCCTTCTCTGACAGTAGTGGAGTACTGGTCCTTCTCTAACAGTAGTGGAGTACTGGTCCTTCTCTAACAGTAGTGGAGTACTGGTCCTTCTC
This sequence comes from Coregonus lavaretus, assembly GCF_964263955.1. Lineage (NCBI taxonomy): Eukaryota > Metazoa > Chordata > Actinopteri > Salmoniformes > Salmonidae > Coregonus > Coregonus lavaretus. Next base: position 26,014 of record NW_028157401.1, read on the forward strand.
TAACAGTAGTGGAGTACTGGTCCTTCTCTAACAGTAGTGGAGTACTGGTCCTTCTCTAACAGTAGTGGAGTACTGGTCCTTCTCTAACAGTAGTGGAGTACTGGTCCTTCTCTAACAGTAGTGGAGTACTGGTCCTTCTCTAACAGTAGTGGAGTACTGGTCCTTCTCTAACAGTAGTGGAGTACTGGTCCTTCTCTAACAGTAGTGGAGTACTGGTCCTTCTCTAACAGTAGTGGAGTACTGGTCCTTCTCTAACAGTAGTGGAGTACTGGTCCTTCTCCAATAGTAGTGGAGTACTGGTCCTTCTCTAACAGTAGTGGAGTACTGGTCCTTCTCTAACAGTAGTGGAGTACTGGTCCTTCTCTAACAGTAGTGGAGTACTGGTCCTTCTCTAACAGTAGTGGAGTACTGGTCCTTCTCTAACAGTAGTGGAGTACTGGTCCTTCTCTGACAGTAGTGGAGTACTAGTCCTTCTCAGACAGTAGTGGAGTACTGGTCCTTCTCTAACAGTAGTGGAGTACTGGTCCTTCTCCAACAGTAGTGGAGTACTGGTCCTTCTCTAACAGTAGTGGAGTACTGGTCCTTCTCTAACAGTAGTGGAGTACTGGTCCTTCTCTAACAGTAGTGGAGTACTGGTCCTTCTCTAACAGTAGTGGAGTACTGGTCCTTCTCTAACAGTAGTGGAGTACTGGTCCTTCTCTAACAGTAGTGGAGTACTGGTCCTTCTCTAACAGTAGTGGAGTACTGGTCCTTCTCCATCAGTAGTGGAGTAAACCTGGTCTATGCTATTCCTCTGTTGTAGCTACACCTGAGTCTGTCTCTGGGCTCCAGCGGTGATGATCAGCAGGAGATGGTGGCCATCCAGTCAGTCAATCTTCTGTTGAAGAGTCTTGGAGCTACACTCACCGACGTAGACGACCTCATCTTCAAGTGAGTGGATCAGACTGGGACAGAGACCGTAGATCGACAGCACAAACAGATCTGGGACCAGGCTAGTGACGATCACGTCTTTGGTAGTAACTCTCTCCCCCTTCTCTGTCAGATCTGGGACCAGGCTAGTGACGATCACGTCTTTGTTAGTAACTCTCTCCCCCTTCTCTGTCAGATCTGGGACCAGGCTAGTGACGATCACGTCTTTGGTAGTAACTCTCTCTCCCCTTCTCTGTCTCCTTCCAGACTTGCCTACTTTGAGATTAGCTATCAGTTCTATAGGAGAGAGAAGCTGATGTGGACTGTGGTCCGACATTACAGTGAACAGGTTAGTTCACACGATTCCTTCACAAACCTTAAGATAGATAATATACTTTAGCCTCTCTTTTTTTACTGTTTTATTTGGATACGCTGAATTTAGAATAATGGAGGAGAACACAAGGCTTTAACAGCTGCTTTATGCAACATATTTCCCATTGTAAAGAATGCCCACTCCACTGGCTTCCTCTCTCTCTCTCTCTCTCTCTCTCGCTCCTCTGTAGTTCCTGAAACAGATGTATGTGTTGGTGCTGGGTCTGGATGTCTTGGGGAACCCATTCGGCCTGATCAGAGGCCTGTCTGAAGGAGTGGAGGCCTTCTTTTACGAGCCCTTCCAGGTGACACACACACCAAAAACCTCCAGCTATTCTCATAGGACCACGTGGTGACGTTTTTTGAGGGACGTGTCTGGATGTCCGGGACGGGCCAGGCCCTGTAGAGGCCCCGTTCAGAAGCAGTACGGCTGAAGTGACTCCAGCGCTGACATTATTTTGGTTGTTGTTGTTGTCGCCATAGGGAGCGGTTCAGGGTCCTGAGGAGTTCGCTGAGGGCTTTGTGATCGGAGTACGCAGTCTACTGGGCCACACTGTCGGTAAGGCTGTGTGTGAATGAGTGAGTGCGCCTGTGTACACGTGCTTGTGTGTGTATACAATGTGTGCATGTCTAAAGTGTTTTTTTTTTTTCTGTATACCTGTCTTCTCTCTCCTCCCCACTAGGTGGCGCTGCAGGCATGGTGTCTCGTATTACGGGGTCAGTGGGTAAAGGACTGGCTGCCCTCACCATGGATAAAGACTACCAGCAGAAAAGACGAGAGGAAATGAACAGACCTCCCAAAGACTTTGGAGAGAGTCTGGCCAAGGGAGGCATGGGATTCTTCAAGGTACCACTGTAGTACTATGATCATTTAATAAAGATACACTTTATCCAGAGACACTTACAGTGAAACCAGGGTTGGGGGGGGGGGGAGATTTCCATTTCAATTCACTCAATTCAGGTAAAAGTAATTCACATTTTCCTCATAGAAAGTATATGAGGAAAATTGGAATTGGGATTTCAGTTGACTTCCTAAATTGACTGAATTGAAAATGGACTTGACCACAACCCTGCAGTGAACACACGTTCAGTGTGTGTTGCCCCATGTGGAAATCACACCGTCAGCTGTGGGGGTCGAAAGCACATGTCCCAATATTGTCCTTCACGATGAGTCAGAGGTCACGGACGTTTAAGCCCCATGTTGAATATTAAAACTACACGAAATGATTCAACAACGATACATGACATGGCCTGCATCCCAAAATGGCACCCTATTCCCTATGTAGTGCACTACTTTTGACACGTAGGGCTATATAGGAACTAGGGTGCGATTTGGGACGCAACCATGTGGTTGCCTACAAGCGCGACCTTGACATTATAGTACAAAAGGCAATTGTACTGCGTGATGTGCATTTTACTGTAGAATCATGAGCAGGAGTGGACTTTCAATCAGTAGATTTAACATTACAGACCAGAACATTACAGGGGAACTACTCATGTAATTCTACCATTACAGACCAGAACATTACAGGGGAACTACTCATGTAATTCTACCATTACAGACCAGAACATTACAGGGGGAACTGCTCATGTAATTCTACCATTACAGACCAGAACATTACAGGGGAACTACTCATGTAATTCTACCATTACAGACCAGAACATTACAGGGGGAACTACTCATGTAATTCTACCATTACAGACCAGACATTACAGGGGAACTGCTCATGTAATTCTACCATTACAGACCAGAACATTACAGGGGGAACTACTCATGTAATTCTACCATTACAGACCAGAACATTACAGGGGGAACTACTCATGTAATTCTACCATTACAGACCAGAACATTACAGGGGGAACTACTCATGTAATTCTACCATTACAGACCAGAACATTACAGGGGGAACTACTCATGTAATTCTACCATTACAGACCAGAACATTACAGGGGGAACTACTCATGTAATTCTACCATTACAGACCAGAACATTACAGGGGGAACTACTCATGTAATTCTACCATTACAGACCAGAACATTACAGGGGGAACTACTCATGTAATTCTACCATTACAGACCAGAACATTACAGGGGAAACTGCTCATGTAATTCTACCATTACAGACCAGAACATTACAGGGGGAACTACTCATGTAATTCTACCATTACAGACCAGAACATTACAGGGGGAACTACTCATGTAATTCTACCATTACAGACCAGAACATTACAGGGGGAACTACTCATGTAATTCTACCATTACAGACCAGAACATTACAGGGGAACTACTCATGTAATTCTACCATTACAGACCAGAACATTACAGGGGGAACTACTCATGTAATTCTACCTCTTGATTCAGGACCTAAAGGAGTATCATCTTCAGTTGTCTTCTGTCCTGGGTCCTCCTGTAGGAGTCGTGATGAGGCTAAAACACACAGGGTCTGTCCCAAATGGCAACCTAAAGTAGTGCTCTATGTAGGGAACAGGGTGTCATTTGGGACGGAGTCATGATTAGCTTTTCAGTACAGAACACAACATCAGATGAACCCTCTTCATTCAGGACAATAATGTGAAATGTAATTTTCCTCCCAAACGGATGGTTTTCTTTGGTTAAGAGGTTGTTCTGTCCTGTTAGTCTTGAATTAGACCTTTGTGTTGGATACCATGGAGACCTGACGGTCCTCTCTCTCTCTCTCTCTCTCTCTCTCTCTCTCTCTCTCTCTCTCTCTCTGTAGGGGGTCGTTGGTGGGGTAACGGGCATCGTGACCAAACCTGTAGAAGGTATGTTTATTCACAACGCTCTGACCTGTGGCTGAACTCTTCTTCCGTTCACTTTCACAAACATGGGGGGGGGGGGGGAAGAAATCATGATTCTCATCAATGTTCAATAGATATTTACATTTACATTCCATAAATGTAATTCTAGAACAATTTTATAGCTAGAATAAAATCTGTAGTTTATTGTCCACTTTGTGGGAAACAGAAGTTTGTCTCAACCCTTCAAAGATGATCTCCATCAGATCTCACATCCCTTCATGGATTTGGTAGAATATATAGGATGTACACTGAGTGTACAAAACATTAGGAACACCTGCTCTTTCCATGACATAGACTGACCAGGTGAATCCATGTGAAAGCTATGATCCCTTATTGATGTCACCTGTTAAATCCACTTCAAATCAGTGTAGATGAAGGGGAGGAGACAGGTTAAAGAATATTTTTTAAGCCTTGAGACATGGATTGTGTACGTGTGCCATTCAGAGGGTGAACGGGCAAGACAAAATATTTAAGCGCCTTTAAAACGGGGTATGGTAGTAGGTCAAGAACTCCAACGCTGCTGGGTTTTTGACGCTCAACAGTTTCCTGTGTGTATCAAGAATGGTCCACCACCCAAAGGACATCCAGCCAACTTGACATAACTGTGGGAAGCATTGGAGTCAACATGGGCCAAGCATCCCTGTGGAACGCTTTCCACACCTTGTAGATGTGATTTGATTCATTAGGAACCCCATTAGCCAACGCCAATGGCAACAGCTAGTCTTACTGGGGTCCGACACATAACCAAAAATAAATCACAGACAAAAGACTTACAATTTACATACATCTAAAAACATTAACATGTAGTGTGTGTGTGCATCTATCAGTGAGGGAAAAAAGTATTTGATCCCCTGCTGATTTTGTACGTTTGCCCACTGACAAAGACATGATCAGTCTATAATTTTAATGGTAGGTTTATTTGAACAGTGAGAGACAGACTAACAACAACAAAAATCCAGAAAAATGCATGTCAAAAAATGTATAAATTGATTTGCATTTTAATGAGGGAAATAAGTATTTGACCCCTCTGCAAAACATGACTTAGTACTTGGTGGCAAAACCCTTGTTGGCAATCACAGAGGTCAGACGTTTCTTGTAGTTGGCCACCAGGTTTGCACACATCTCAGGAGGGATTTTGTCCCACTCCTCTTTGCAGATCTTCTCCAAGTCATTAAGGTTTCGAGCCTGACGTTTGGCAACTCGAACCTTCAGCTCCCTCCACAGATTTTCTATGGGATTAAGGTCTGGAGACTGGCTAGGCCACTCCAGGACCTTAATGTGCTTCTTCTTGAGCCACTCCTTTGTTGCCTTGGCCGTGTGTTATGGGTCATTGTCATGCTGGAATACCCATCCACGACCCATTTTCAATACCCTGGCTGAGGGAAGGAGGTTCTCACCCAAGATTTGACGGTACATGGCTCCGTCCATCGTCCCTTTGATGCGGTGAAGTTGTCCTGTCCCCTTAGCAGAAACCCCCCCCCCCCCCCCCCCCCAAAGCATAATGTTTCCACCTCCATGTTTGACGGTGGGGATGGTGTTCTTGGGGTCATAGGCAGCATTCCTCCTCCTCCAAACACGGCGAGTTGAGTTGATGCCAAAGAGCTCGATTTTGGTCTCATCTGACCACAACACTTTCACCCAGTTCTCCTCTGAATCATTCAGATGTTCATTGGCAAACTTCAGACGGCCCTGTATATGTGCTTTCTTGAGCAGGGGGACCTTGCGGGCGCTGCAGGATTTCAGTCCTTCACGGCGTAGTGTGTTACCAATTGTTTTCTTGGTGACTATGGTCCCAGCTGCCTTGAGATCATTGACAAGATCCTCCCGTGTAGTTCTGGGCTGATTCCTCACCGTTCTCATGATCATTGCAACTCCACGAAGTGAGATCTTGCATGGAGCCCCAGGCCGAGGGAGATTGACAGTTCTTTGTGTTTCTTCCATTTGCGAATAATCACACCAACTGTTGTCACCTTCTCACCAAGCTGCTTGGCGATGGTCTTGTAGCCCATTCCAGCCTTGTGTAGGTCTACAATCTTGTCCCTGACATCCTTGGAGAGCTCTTTGGTCTTGGCCATGGTGGAGAGTTTGGAATCTGATTGATTGATTGCTTCTCTGGACAGGTGTCTTTTATACAGGTAACAAACTGAGATTAGGAGCACTCCCTTTAAGAGTGTGCCCCTAATCTCAGCTCGTTACCTGTATAAAAGACACCTGGGAGCCAGAAATCTTTCTGATTGAGAGGGGGTCAAATACTTATTTCCCTCATTAAAATGCAAATCAATTTATAACATTTTTGACATGCGTTTTTCTGGATTTTGTTGTTATTCTGTCTCTCACTGTTCAAATAAGCCTACCATTAAAATTATAGACTGATCATTTCTTTGTCAGTGGGCAAACGTACAAAATCAGCAGGGGATCAAATACTTTTTTCCCTCACTGTACATGTCAGTACATACACACAACAAGTAGGTCACATGGGGGAGACGCGTTGTGGCCTAAGGTCTTGCTTTATTTGTTTTCTGAAACCAGGTTTGCAGTTCACTTACGCTATATAAGATGGAAGGGAGTTCCATGCACTCATGGCTCTGTGTAATACTGTACGTTTCCTTGAATTTGTTCTGGACCTGGGGACTGTGAAAATACCCCTGGTGACATGTCAGGTGGGGTAAGTGTGTGTGTCAGTGCTGTGTGGAAGTTGACTATCCAAACAATTAGGAATTTCCAACACATTAATGTTTCTTATAAAAACAAGAGGTGACACGGTCAGTCTTTCCTCAACTCTCAGCCAAGAGAGACCGGCATGCATAGTATTAATATTAGCCGTCTGATTACAATGAAGAGCAAGACGTGCCGCTCTGTTCTGGGCCAGCTGCAGCTTAACTAGGTCTTTCTTTGCAGCACTGGATCACACGATTGGACAATAATCAAGATTAGACAAAACTAGAGCCTGCAGGACTTGCTTTTTGGAGTGGGGTGTCAAAAAAGCAGAGCATCATTTATTATGGACATACCTCTTCCCATCTTTACAACCATAGAATCTATATGTTTTGACCATGACAGTTTACAATCTAAGGTAACGCCAAGTAATTTACTCTCTTCAACTTGTTCAACAGCCACACCATTCATCACCAGATATAATAAATAATAATAAATAATATGCCATTTAGCAGACGCTTTTATCCAAAGCGACTTACAGTCATGCGTGCATACATTTTTGTGTATGGGTGGTCCCGGGGATCGAACCCACAACCTTGGCGTTACAAGCGCCGTGCTCTACCAGCTGAGCTACAGAGGACCACAGGCACCAGATTCAGCTGAGGTCTAGAATTCAGGGAATGATTTGTACCAAATACAATGCTCTTAGTTTTAGAGATGTTCAGGACCAGTTTATTAGTGGCCACCCATTCCAAAACAGACTCCAACTCTTTGTTAAGGATTTCAGTGACTTCACTAGCTGTGGTTGCTGATGCGTATATGGTTGAGTCATCAGCATACATGGACACACATGCTTTGTTTAATGCCAGTGGCAGGTCATTGGTAAACATAGAAACGAGTAGAGGGCCTAGAGAGCTGCGCTTTACATGTTTGAGATTAGAGAAGCTTCCATAAAAAAAAAAACTCTGAGTTGTATTAGATAGATAGCTCTGAATCCACGATATGACAGAGGTTGAAAAGCCATAACACATACGTTTTCTCAACAACAGGTTATGGTCAATAATATCAAAGGCTGCACTGAAATCTAACAGTACAGCTCCCACAATCTTCTTATTATCAATTTCTTTCAACCAATCATCAGTCGTTTGTGTTAGTGCAGTACATGTTGAGTGGCCTTCTCTATAAGCATGCTGAAAGTCTGTTGTTAATTTGTTTATAGAGAAGTAGCATTTGGTCAAACACAATTTTTTCCAACAGTTTGCTAAGAGCTGGCAGCAAGCTGACAGGTCTGCTGTTAGAACCAATAAAAAGGCTGCTTTACCACGCTTGGGTAGCGGAATGACTTTGGCTTCCCTCCAGGCCTGAGGACAAAGACTTTCCTCTAGGCTCAGATTAAAGATATGACCGATAGGAGTGGCTATAGAGTCAGCTACCATCCTCAGTAGCTTTCCATCTAAGTTGTCAATGCCAGGAGGTTTTGTCATTATTGATCAATAACAATAATGTTCCACCTCTCCCACACAAACTTTACAAAGATTTGTCATAATTTTTTTATGCATGATTACGGTGGCTCACTGTTCGTTGTTGGCATTTCCTGCCTAAGTTTGCCCACTTTGCCAATTAAGTAATCATTCAAATAATTGGCAACATCAAATGGTTTTGTGATGAATAAGCCTTCTGATTCGGTGAAAGATGGAGTCTTTCTGCCCATCATTTCATTTAAAGTACTCCAACGTTTTTTTTCCATCATTCTTTATATCATTGATCTTGGCTTCATAATACAGTTTCTTCTTCTTTTTGTTGAGTTTAGTCACATCATTTCTCACTTTGCAGTAAGTCAACCAGTCAGATGTGCAGCCAGACATATTAGCCACTCCTTTTGCCCCGTCTCTTTCAACCAGACAGTTTTTCAATTCCTCATCAATCCACGGAGCCTTAACAGTTCTAACAGTCAGTTTCAGAACAGGGGCATGTTTATCAATAATTGGAAGAAGCAATTTCATAATTTCATAAAGTGCAGCGTCTGGATGCTCCTTATTAATCACATCAGACCAACAAATAAAGTTTTACATCCACATAAGAGTCACAGCAAAATACTTTGTATGATCTCTTATACACTATTTTAGGCCCAGCTTTTGGAACTTTGGCTTTCCTGGATATAGCCACTATACGGATAGTTCTACGGTATTAGTAAAAATGTGATCAATACATGTGGATGATCTTGTTCCTGTA
>NW_028157401.1:37500-107500 GCF_964263955.1 Coregonus lavaretus
AGTGGAGACAGGACACTACAGAGGTTAGTGGAGACAGGACACTACAGAGGTTAATGGAGACAGGACACTACAGAGGTTAGTGGAGACAGGAAGGACACTACAGAGGTTAGTGGAGACAGGACACTACGGAGGTTAGTGGAGACAGGACACTACGGAGGTTAGTGGAGACAGGATACTACGGAGGTTAGTGGAGACAGGACACTACGGAGGTTAGTGGAGACAGGACACTACAGAGGTTAGTGGAGACAGGACACTACAGAGGTTAGTGGAGACAGGACACTACAGAGGTTAATGGGGACAGGACACTACAGAGGTTAGTGGAGACAGGACACTACAGAGGTTAGTGGAGACAGGAAGGACACTACAGAGGTTAGTGGAGACAGGACACTACAGAGGTTAGTGGAGACAGGAAGGACACTACAGAGGTTAGTGGAGACAGGACACTACGGAGGTTAGTGGAGACAGGACACTACGGAGGTTAGTGGAGACAGGATACTACGGAGGTTAGTGGAGACAGGACACTACGGAGGTTAGTGGAGACAGGACACTACGGAGGTTAGTGGAGACAGGACACTACAGAGGTTAGTGGAGACAGGACACTACAGAGGTTAGTGGAGACAGGACACTACAGAGGTTAGTGGAGACAGGACACTACAGAGGTTAGTGGAGACAGGACACTACAGAGGTTAGTGGAGACAGGACACTACAGAGGTTAGTGGAGACAGGACACTACAGAGGTTAATGGAGACAGGACACTACAGAGGTTAGTGGAGACAGGAAGGACACTACAGAGGTTAGTGGAGACAGGACACTACGGAGGTTAGTGGAGACAGGACACTACGGAGGTTAGTGGAGACAGGATACTACGGAGGTTAGTGGAGACAGGACACTACGGAGGTTAGTGGAGACAGGACACTACAGAGGTTAGTGGAGACAGGAAGGACACTACAGAGGTTAGTGGAGACAGGAAGGACACTACAGAGGTTAGTGGAGACAGGACACTACAGAGGTTAGTGGAGACAGGACACTACAGAGGTTAGTGGAGACAGGACACTACGGAGGTTAGTGGAGACAGGACACTACAGAGGTTAGTAGAGACAGGACACTACAGAGGTTAGTGGAGACAGGACACTACAGAGGTCAGTAGAGACAGGACACTACAGAGGTTAGTGGAGACAGGACACTACGGAGGTTATTGTGATTTTATTTGGAATGTTTTGTTTAATGTGGTATTGCGTAACATTATTTGTCTGTCACTCATAACCATGTTTGGTGCTTATGTTCTGTTCATTATAATTATTGTGATCTGACTAATTTTGTTAACTGTTCTGTTTTCAATTTGTTTTCTCATAAGTTAATGCCTTGGAGAAGTTGTTTTTGTCTTTGTGTTGAGTGAGTATTTGGTGAGATGTGGGAAAGCTTTGGTAATGACTGGGCGGCCACAGTGAACACTTCCTGTTCACGTGACCTACGCAATAGGGGTCATAGGGGAGGGGTTTGGGACTGGGGAGGGGTTCGGCTGGCATGCAGGGTTAGTTGTCTTTCTCATAAATCAGATTGTCTGTCAGAGAGGTAAGTGACTGCATGGCGTTGAAGTAGGTATTATGCTGTTACAGATCAAACCAAAGGAAATGATTGGTTAACAGCTCAACATTTAACCCCCCCCCCCCATCCTCGTTAACGCTGCTACTGACCTGAGTCCTCCTCCTGCTCCATACTGCAGCATCGTGGGGTCCAACAGACTAACCCCTGAGGACAGAACAGACCGGGACAGAGGAGACTATTGGTACTGTAAAGCTAATGTTTAGAGCAGCTCTTCTCAGCAGGTCATTCTGCATCTCAGTAACTTTGACGTCACATTGGATTCTAACTGCAGTTAGACAAACACACACACACACACACACACACACAGACTCTTCCTTGTCAGATAGCTAATAGAAGTCAGACTCAAGCCCCTCCTCCACCTGTTCTCTCCTCCGGGATTGGCCGACTGCACGAGCGCACGACACCGCCATGCAGAGATTGGCAGTTTGGCAAAAGTTTTTTTGCTGCAAAAAAAAACAAAACATATTGACGATATAAAATCCACCACTGTCAGGATCCCTGCTGTGTTGACCTGGGGGCTTCATGTTGGTAATAGACTGATGGAATGCATTGTGGACTGGAATTGCGTTTGGGGAAATGTGCTGGCATGTGGCTGGTTAGCTTACATGTTCATATGGGGCTGAAATAGCTCCGCCAACAGCTCTCGGAGTGGAGGACCTCCACGATTGGTCTAACGCAGCCAAGTAAACCGTCCAGTCTCTACTGCGACTTTGACCCCCCCCCCCCCCCCCCCTCTTGGCTTTCTCATTAACCCCTTCCTCCCCCTCACCTCAGTTACCTAATGTTGGGCCAAAACAGTCCTAATTCCCCAGTGGTTCTGAAATGCAAAATCACACCCCCGTCACAAAGTATTTCCGTCCATTCAACATGTCAATCATTATCCTTCACAAAGCATATTATTGATCACTCATTAAATTCCTGATAACCTGATGAAATTGTTGTTCCATGCTTTCACACTAGAGGTAACGAAAGGTGAGATACTGGATCACGTACGTGCACACATACACACCCATGCACAGTTCGCCTCCCCTTTGGGCTGAACGTTTTTTTTAAAGTTTGCGATTTCTTTCAGAAGCAGGATTCTGCTAGTTCTGATAATTGATCATGTTAACCCACTGCTGCTGTGTCTGGTGGCTCATTGGGAAGACATTACGTTGCAGTTTTATTATGAGTTTGGGTCCGAAAGCAAACTAGGTCTTGTTCTTGCTTGATTAATGAAACCCTTCTGACGGTGCGTTGTGATTGGCTTTGAGATACGACAGTGCGTTCTGATTTGGCTGTGAGATCTGACGGTGCGTTCTGATTTGGCTGTGTGATCTTTACGGGGCGTTGTGATTGGCAGGGTGGCAGAGTCGACAGAGGAAGTGACCAAGCTGAGGCCGGTCAGACTGATCCGAGAGGACGGAATCATCAGACCTTACGACCAGGAGGACGCCAAGGGTTATGACCTATTCCAGGTTAGCAACCCGCCTTAGATGAACACACAGACACCCATGGCTGGAGGTAGAATTGTCCAGGTTTGAGAAAAGGGGCTATATAACAACTAGTGCTATCCTATTTCAATTTCTGAACTTTCTATTCCAAATTTTATATATATATATATATATATATATATATATATACGACTCAGTCAACGACTCAGTCAATCTGAACGTGGAATCTTCCAACCAATGAGTTCCATCTTTTGTCTTTCAGAAATGAAAACATGCCTTTTTCTCTTTCACACTGAAGCGTCAGTCTTTCTTCCACTTCTAACGTCCTTCTGTCTTTTTCACTCTCTCTCTCTCTCTCTCTGTCCTTCATGCAGCATGATGAGGAATAGAAGGGGTTGAGGTTGATTACGGGCTTGTGTTTTCTCTAATTGATGTCGTTCAAGTGCTAGTAACTAATGGACAATTTATCTTAGTTCTATCAAAGGCCGGTGATGATGAGTTGTAATGTCTGATAGTTGAAACTAGTTATATATCCGTGTCAAGGTTCAAACTCCTTGCCTGGTTTGTAAATGTGTATACTATGCTGATGTAATGATTTCTAATTCGGTTTTCTTTTTGCTGAAGACTTGAATTGTTACGCATGCCAAAGGAAATCTGTGTCCATATAATACCCGAGTCTTGTTTTCAAGCCAGGTTTTGTATTACTTTTGCCGAATGAAATATTTTTTGCATTTTATTTCATATTTTTCAGAAATAGGAAATGAAACGATATAGCCTGCTATAATGTATGCAGATGATTTATCTAGCCCTTATAAACTACCCTATAAAAAAAACAGATATTAAAAAAAGATATTTTACTAAAGAAATGTAGTCATTTGTTTTATGACTAGTAACGGTACTCCAGCAATATTTTTTATTAAAAGGTTCATAGCATCACATTGGAAATCACTGCTTTTGTATCTGTGTATAGGCACTCATAATACTTATCCAATGTTTATATATTGATGCTATACTCTTACATTAGTTTGTATATGAGTTACTGTAACCTAAATGATTTAGAAACCATGTTATTGTTAAAAAAAGCATGACCAAATTATATGTATTTGATATATCCTCTGTAATTATGTTCCAACATGATATACACCACAGCCACCATCAATAACTCCCTAGTTAGTCCGACTGCCTTAAACTAGATGAATGTATGTTCATGTTACAGGTAATTCTATATTTCTGTTGGTCGATGAATTTCAGTATGTTCTATTTCGTGTGTTGCCACTTTCAACCATGTAATAAACATATATACTCCCACTTGTTTACAGTCAAGTTTGCTTAAAAAGTGAAGTTAGCTACAACATAATCATGTTATTATTAAAATTAGAAATAAAATGAAGACATTGTATTGTATGTTTTCACACATGGGAAAACTGCTCCATCAGAGGTCAGAGATCAAGCAGCTGGAAGGAGAGATCTTCAGAGAACACTGTTTGTACCCTGGACACAAGAAGACCAACATTATTGTGACCAACAGGTACGGTATGGAAGATTTGAGTTCGACATGACTACTGCCTCAGGGGTAGACGTTTTTTATATTGAGATATTGGTTTGAGAAAATACACTTTACCTGAAAAGGGCCGTAACAAATTGTGCCTTCGGAAAGTATTCAGACCCCTTGACTTTTTCCACATTTTGTTACGTTACAGCCTTATTCTAAAATGGATTAATTTAAATAAAAATGCTTATGAAAACTTATGTAAATATGGTATCTGCTTTTTATTTGTAATACATTTGCTAAAATTTCTAAAAACCTGTTTTCCGCTTTGTATTGTGTGTAGATGATGTATTGCGTGCTTCTACACCTGCATTACTAGCTGTTTGGGGTTTTAGGCTGGGTTTCTGTACAGCACTTCGAGATATTAGCTGATGTAAGAAGGGCTATATAAAATAAAATTGATTGATTGATTGATAGATTGATGAGGGGAAAAAATGAATTCAATCAATTTTGGAATAAGGCTGTAACATAAAAAAAATGTGGAAAAAGGGAAGGGGTCTGAATACTTTCCGAATGCACTGTGTATATACAGTACCAGTCAAAAGTTTGGACACCTACTCATTCCAGGGTTTTTCTTTATTTTTACTATTTTCTATATTGTAGAATAATAGTGAAGACATCAAAACTATGAAATAACACATATGGAATCATGTAGTAACCAAAAAAGTGTAAAACAAATCAAAATATATTTTATATTTGAGAATCTTCGAAGTAGCCACCGTTTGCCTTGATGACATCTTTGCACACTCTTGGCATTCTCTCAACCAGCTTCATGAGGTAGTCACCTGGAATGCATTTCAATTAACAGGTGTGCCTTGTTAAAAGTTAATTTGTGGAATTTCTTTCCTTCTTAATGCATTTGAGCCAATCAGGTATAAAGAAGATAGCCCTATTTGGTAAAAGACCAAGTCCATATTATGGCAAGAACAGCTCAAATAAGCAAAGAGAAACGACAGTCCATCATTACTTTAAGACATGAAGGTCAGTCAATCCGGAAACTTTCAAGAACTTTGAAAGTTTCTTCAAGTGCAGTCGCAAAAACCATCAAGCTCTATGATGAAACTGGCTCTCATGAGGACCGCCACAGGAATGGAAGACCCAGAGTTACCTCTGCTGTAGAGGATAAGTTCATTAGAGTTACCAGCCTCAGAAATTGCAGCCCAAATAAATGCTTCACGGAGTTCAAGTAACAGACACATCTCAACATCAACTGTTCAGAGGAGACTTTGTGAATCAGGCCTTAATGGTCGAATTGCTGCAAAGAAACCACTACTAAAGGACACCAATAAGAAGAAGAGACTTGCTTGGGCCAAGAAAAACAATGGACATTAGACCGGTGGAAATCTGACTTTTGGTCTGATGAGTCCAAATTAGAGATTTTTGTTTCCAACCGCCGTGTCTTTGTGAGATGCAGAGTAGGTGAACGGATGATCTCTGCATGTGTGGTTCCCACTGTAAAGCATGGAGGAGGAGGTGTTATGGTGTGGGGGTGCTTTGCTGGTGACACTGTCAGTGATTTATTTTGAATTCAAGGCACACTTAACCAGCATGGCTACCATGTGATACGCCATCCCATCTGGTTTGCGCTTAGTGGGACTATCATTTGTTTTTCAACAGGACAATGGCCCAACACACCTCCAGGCTGTGTAAGGGCTATTTGACCAAGAAGGAGAGTGATGGAGTGCTGCATCAGATGACCTGGCCTCCACAATCACCCAACCTCAACCCAATTGGGATGAGTTGGACCGTAGAGTGAAGGAAAAGCAGCTAACAAGTGCTCAGCATATGTGGGAACTCCTTCAAGACTGTTGGAAAAGCATTCCAGGTGAAGCTGGTTGAGAGAATGCCAAGAGTGTGCAAAGCTGTCATCAAGGCAAAGGGTGGCTACTTTGAAGAATCTCAAATATAAAATATATTTTGATTTGTTTAACACTTTTCTGGTTACTACATGATTCCATATGTGTTATTTCATAGTTTTGATGTCTTCACTATTATTCGACAATGTAGAAAATAGTACAAATAAAGAAAAGCCCTTGAATGAGTAGGTGTGTCCAAACTTTTGACTGGTACTGTATAGAGAGAGAGATAGATATACTGTATATAGTATATATTCATTAAACACTCCTGCATTTATTGTGTATGAATTAACGTTTCTGTCAATTTAATACAATTATTCTAATATGAGGGTTGTCATGTATTTTGCCCTTATCACGTTCTAACTCGTAGGCCCCATGGTATCTTTTCTTCTCCTACAGGAGAGTGATGTGTGTGAAGGAGATAGAGTTTGTGGGACACTTCAACAAAGAGTGGGAGTGTCTGTTTGAGCATTTCTCAAGGCCTCCACACGTAGAGGGAGGGGACCTGAACATCTACTGCAAGGTATGACTACTGGGACATTTTTACCTGAGACATAAAATAGCATCCTTCGGTCCTGTCAGAACTATTTAAATGTTTAAACTCACTTACCTATTTAGTTAGTTACTTCCTTATTTCCTTAAGTTCCTTCCTGAATCTCTTTGTGTGACTGCAGGAACTGAACAAGCTGAAGATCCAAAAGAGAGATGGACAGGAACCAATGAGAGTGCTGCACCTCAAGTACCCTGCCACTGCCCAGGTCCCAATCATACACATTTGTGTGTGTGTGTGTGTGTGTGTGTGTGTGTGTGTGTGTGTGTGTGTGTGTGTGTGTGTGTGTGTGTGTGTGTGTGTGTGTGTGTGTGTGAGAGTGTGTGAGTGTGTGAGTGTGTGAGTGTGTGAGTGTGTGAGTGTGTGAGTGTGTGAGTGAGTGAGTGAGTGAGTGAGTGAGTGAGTGCGTGCGTGCGTGCGTGCGGTATCCATAGCAAGGTCCTCACACGTATAGAAAAACGTGTGTATGTGCTTGTGTTCGACCCAAAGTAACTAACTGCCTCTCCTCCTCCTCCTCCTCCTCTGTAGAAACTGTGTGGAGCCATAGAGCAGGCTCAGTCGGCCCAGAGGCAGCATCGAATGGTGAAGCAAAAATCACAGCGCTTTCTCCGACTGGGAGACAAGCGTTGACGTCATCACTGGCCAGAATGATGTCATCACTACCCAAAACAATGTCATGATTACCCAGAATGATTTCATGATTACCCAGCCTGACGTAATCGCTACTCAGTATGTCTCCACCACCCAGAATGATGTCACCACTGCCCAGCCCAACTCACTGCTACAGTACCGGCCAGCCCAACTCACTGCTACAGTACCGGCCAGCCCAACTCACTGCTACAGTACCGGCCAGCCCAACTCACTGCTACAGTACCGGCCAGCCCAACTCACT
Organism: Coregonus lavaretus; assembly: GCF_964263955.1. Lineage (NCBI taxonomy): Eukaryota > Metazoa > Chordata > Actinopteri > Salmoniformes > Salmonidae > Coregonus > Coregonus lavaretus. The sequence continues at coordinate 45,386 of NW_028157401.1, forward strand.
GCTACAGTACCGGCCAGCCCAACTCACTGCTACAGTACCAGCCAGCCCAACTCACTGCTACAGTACCGCCCAGCCCAACTCACATTTGCACTAAGGAAAAGCCATGCGTTCGTTAGTGTTTACAGTCCTGTTTACTAATGAAAGTCACTGCTGCCTTATGATAAAAATGTATGATGATTTGACTTATAAAATAATGTTGATAATATCTGCATCAATGATAGGAATGTTGTTGTTTTGGTTTCCACAATTCCCTCCAGAATCAATGATTGTAATCAGATAAGGGTGCAATAGAAATGAGATGAAGGATCTATAAAATTTGTTTTTGTTTGTCTTTGCTTTCTTTGTAATGTTTAGAAACGTCTGTTTGATTTCTGGGGTAAACGATAGATGATCTGACTGCTGTATTAATACAGAGGTGATTATATGGACACTGGTATTGAAAAGTCACTATTCACTGTTTCTATAGGTTTTATCTTGTTTGGAGGAAATATGCACTTAACTCTTTCAATTTTCCTGTTGATGAACAATCATTTTAGCGACATAATCTTCAATCTATCTTGAAGGGGGTTAATTTGTAAAGCGTTAGTTTTATGTACAGTGATGTACTGTATGCATCTACAGTACAGGCTACGGATGCCAGTGAAGGCTAAAATGACCAGTGGACTGACAACGATGTAACGTTACTTTCCATATATGTTGCTGTCATCTATACATTAACAATGTATGAGCATATTATGCCGTAATGGACCCTACTAACCTTTTGGTGGACCAAATAAATAATTGAATCTCACACCATCAAATCTTTTTAAATATACCTAGTCTCTCTGCATATTTAGCTCATCTATAATACTGTTGCTTAAAAATGGCTTTCCTGGGTTAAATTATTCTGAAATGAAATCAGCTGATCAGGTGATTCATGAATTAATGTAATATTGTGGCAGACCAGGGGGGTTTGGATCAAGACGTTTACACAGAACCGCCTGGACCTTCCTCTCCTGGGGCTTGAGGTTCCCCCGTCCGATCAAATACCGCAGGTACTCCTCGAACCCCAGCTTGCATTTCTTGGGATTGGCTGTCAGCCCGGCCTGCCTGAGCACGTCCAGCACCGCCTGGAGGCGTGTCAGGTGCTCTTCCCAACCTTGGGCTGTGGATGATGATGTCATCCAGATAGGCCGCTGCGTACTGTTGGTGGGGTCGGAGGACTCGGTCCATCAGGCGCTGGAACGCGGGCGGGGTTCCATGGAGACCGAATGGGAGGACCCGGTATTGGTATAAGCCGTCCGGTGTCGAGAATGCCGTCTTCTCCCGCGAGAATATCCCTTGGTCAGTTCCAGGGTGCTGATGTTGTTCCGGGCCTTTCCCCAACCGTTCGATGAGCTCGTCCACCCTCGGCGTGGGGTAGGTGTCGACAACAAACTGATGTTGTTCCGGGCCTTTTCCCAACCGTTCGATGAGCTCGTCCACCCTCGGCGTGGGGTAGGCGTCGAACAAACTGATGTCGTTCACCACCAGGAAGTCATTGCAGAAACGGTAGACTACCGTCCGGTTTGAGCGGCAACACGATGGGGCTGCACCATGTGGGACTCCTCTGACTCCCATCCTCCACCTCCTGCTTCACGGCCTTCCTTCGGGCCTCGGGGATCCGGTATGGCCTCTTTCGTAACCGTTTTTCTCGGAAAACAAGGCAGTGTTCCGATCGATGAGCTCCCGGGGGCGCTTGCTTCTGGGCTGGTCCGAGGTCCTCATTGCTCGGGACCACCACTGGTCCCGACGACGTCCTGGGTTTTGACCACAACACGGCCAAGGCTGTCCTTCACGTGCCATCTCTTCAATAGGTACACGTGGTAAATCGGTTGGGGGTTTTCTTCCCCCCCGGCTGCCGTACGCGGTAATTGACGGGTCCCAGCTACTCTGTCACCTCGTACGGCCCGTGCCATGTTGCCAGGAAATTACTTTCTGCTGTGAATATTAACACTAGCACCTTGTCACCCACATGGAACTCTTGGGGCTTGGTACCCCCCGATTGGGGCGCGCTGGGCCTTCTCCATATGTTCCCTTACCACTGGCCATATGGCTGTCATCCGCTCCCTCGTCGTCTCTACGTGTTCCACCACGCTGCGTAACGGGGTCGGCTGGGCTTCCCACACCACCTTGGGGTGGTCCAGTAGCCTCCCTTAGAGGGGTTCAAAAGGGGGAAACCCAGTTCCCGGGTCTTCTCCATTCGCAGGTACGGCCCCAACAGATGGGTGTGGGGCAGCTGAAGAACGGTTCCTGACGTAACCGGCGGGGCACCAACGGCACCTCTCGAAGTTCCCCCCCCCCCCTGTTCGTGCGACACCTGATACAACAGGTTATTTTTTAAATTGGAAATGGGGGTATCGCCAGTCACTCGCCCCCCGGATGAAGCCGGCCATCCACCGCTGTCACTTGGGCCGCGGCGGCTTTCAAGTTCGGATCCTCCCACTGGGCTCAGGGCAGGTGTATCGGCTGGTCCCTCCTGCCTTGTCCGCTGGGTGGTACCCGGGCTTGTGTCTCCTGGACTGCAGCACCCTGCCTTGGCTTCTGGGTGGTACCCGGGCTTGTGTCTCCTGGACTGCAGCACCCTGCCTTGGCTTCTGGGTGGTACCCGGGCTTGTGTCTCCTGGACTGCAGCACCCTGCCTTGGCTTCTGGGTGGTACCCGGGCTTGTGTCTCCTGGACTGCAGCACCCTGCCTTGGCTTCTGGGTGGTACCCGGGCTTGTGTCTCCTGGACTGCAGCACCCTGCCTTGGCTTCCGGGTGGTACCCGGGCTTGTGTCTCCTGGACTGCAGCACCCTGCCTTGGCCCTCTGAGCTCTTCTCTCCTCTTACTTGCAAACTTCGCCACAGAGCAGAAGCTGCGGTCCATGTGCTCCGGCACACACTCCACACACTCGTCCTCCAGGCAGAAGAGCCCCAGTCTCTGGGATTCTGTGAAGAAATATAATATCACAGAAATCTGCTAATATATTTTTTTTTATCTGAATCTGATAATACAACACCTGCACTGCCACACCCGCTCTCTCAGCAGGGGCTCACATGCGTTCCTCAGAGCCAGGCTGTAAAACGGCTGCCATCTCCTCCAGCGCCGTCTCAAACCTCTGCCGATTTCTAGCCAATCAATGTGTTTGGATGCACAGCAGGGCATGGATGGATGTTATGAGTGGTAGTGACTTCTTTGGTTATATCATAGAGTTAGATAAGAGGACTCTAGATGGATAAATCCCACTTTGGCATGCACATTGCTGTTGAGGGCTTCCACCATTTTTATAATAGTCAACTGGGTGGTACTTCCTATAGGTTAAGGAAGGATCACGTGATTCCATCCGGGTCATCAGGAGGGATCAGCGAGAGAGAAAGAGGCAAAGTGAGAGAATTTACTCCGCCCCAAAATCTGTCTGTGTGAGATGAGCCCTTTTTTTTTGTATGGAGGACTATGAGAGAGTGTCGACTTATGTGAGGCTTATTTGATCTAATATAAGTTTTGTCATGTTTAGGCTATTACAAATGCACTGATAAGTGGATGCACGTAGCATTCCAGCAATTTGAGAAAAACAACGTAGTTGTGCCTGTTTTTCACACGCCTATCTGCCCTCTCATTGGCTAGAATGGTCCCACATGATCTCGCCTGCCTTCCATCTGGAGGACATGAATTTCCATTGTTAGAGCGGTCACTCGAATATCTTGTCAGTATAATAGATCATCATTGGATCAGAAAAATGTATGCACGCATGACTGTAAGTCGCTTTGGATAAAAGCGTCTGCTAAATGGCATATTATTATATTATTATCAGCCAATTAATTATCCTCGTGAGCAAACACTAGGTGGCAGTATTCACACTTTCAGTTTGTTTGCCAACTCATAGAAATAGTAGAAGAAGAAAATTAACTACTTCAAAAGATTGCCTGTGCACTCACAGACTCCATAATGCGACCGATACAATTATGTTATATCTGTCATTCTCTATGGGTTATAACGAAGATATTTTGTTATCTTCAACCTAGTGCTATAACCGGAGAGATGCAGGAAATTCGAGTGTATCGTCCAGAGAAGATGCACGAGTTGTCGTTGTTTGTGTAGCAGTCAGATCTCCACAATCTTACTATTACTTCCAAGTGGTGTGTGTGCATTGGCGGGATGTCAGCCTCTCTGAATCCGAGAGTGGAAGACTCTTCTCTCCATCTCTAACATGTAGGCTCCCCTTTTGTGAACAGTCCCATCACAAGTCAGACTGTTGAATAAACTTCATTTGAACGTACTTTTTACCTGTTGTCTGTTGATTTTGTCCTTTTATATAGGAGGTAATCTGAGACAAAATATCCACAGAGTAGTGTTATTAACTCCACTTTCAGTATGCTGGTCTGTATATCGGTTTGTGTCTTCAATGCTGACAATTCCCCATCGACATGCACAATATGTCAACATTGGCCGAGTTTAACTGAAGCACAGACTGAACGTTGTCCCACGCAATAACTCGCTTTGGTCGACAGGTTCGGTTACATTTGGCTATTGTTTACATATTGTGCATCAAGTGAAAATGCATCAGAAGACGGAAAATACAAGCAACAGAAACCTACCGGTGCTGCAAAAAGTATTGTTAAACAAGGCGTTCACGTGGATATCCTTATCTCCACTTCCTTCCTCCAAAAGGACAAACCGCATGGACAACCGGTAAAGTACTGTAATGACCCAGCTGGATCATAAAGGAAACAAAAAGACGGGCACCAGGTGTACAGGGCAGAACACAGGTTTATTCCTAAATGTGGCTATTGTTCAGGCCACAGCCCACGCCGCTAAATTCCGAACGTACACAAATATAACATGTCAAGTTAAGGGTCCCGAACAGAAGAGAGAGAGAGATGAGACAGTAACCCCTATCTATGCATTTCAAAACCCTGCGTGATTACCCATCATACCCCTCCAACCTTTCCGTCTGTCCTGGCATATTTAACCCCTGCTAGCACCCATGAGAACAATAACACACCCACGAACACAGAACACAATACTGGGTCGTTACATTATGTTTAAATATCGTTTTATTCAACATTCTGGCTTGTAGAGACCATCGCGTCTTTTTTTTTTTTTTTTACAGCGACTTCTTCTAGCCATGGTCGCAGTCCGATGTTTAGACAAGCGGCAAGTAAATGCTGTGAGTATTATCAGAGATGTCGCTATATTGGGTGTGATGATTGAGTGTTGGCACCTGTACTGCGCTAGGTAGTCCACACTATGTTGAGAGAAGCTGACAGCTCCAACGGTGCTAGCAAGCCTTGGCAAACTCCAATTGTCAAACAAACACCAACATAATTACATCATGGGTCCCTGATCTGTACTATACAGAAATGCATCATCATTTTCTTCATGGTGATGTAACCTGAATAGGTTGAAAAATGAAAGCTCATCCTTTTCATGTTTGGGTATTATTCTACACATTGGCTATTATTCTCCCCAAAACCAAATTGGATTGGTCCAGACTACATCATATCTGTACCAATCATAGATGTCTATGTTTTACAAGTTTGGACATCACAGTAGAGCACAGTACAGTCCAGTTCAGTAGAGTTCAGTAGAGTCCAGTAGAGTCCAGTACAGTAGAGTCCAGTCCAGTCCAGTCCAGTCCAGTCCAGTAGAGTACAGTAGAGTCCAGTACAGTAGAGTACAGTACAGTAGAGTCCAGTACAGTAGAGTCCAGTACAGTAGAGTCCAGTACAGTAGAGTACAGTACAGTAGAGTACAGTAGGGTAGAGTCCAGTACAGTAGAGTCCAGTACAGTAGAGTCCAGTAGAGTCCAGTACAGTAGAGTCCAGTACAGTAGAGTCCAGTACAGTAGAGTCCAGTACAGTACAGTACAGTAGATTACAGTAGAGTCCAGTCCAGTCCAGTAGAGTCCAGTAGAGTCCAGTCCAGTCCAGTAGAGTCCAGTACAGTAGAGTCCAGTACAGTAGAGTCCAGTACAGTAGAGTCCAGTCCAGTACAGTAGAGTCCAGTACAGTACAGTAGAGTCCAGTACAGTAGAGTCCAGTCCAGGAGAGTCCAGTCCAGTACAGTAGAGTCCAGTACAGTAGAGTCCAGTACAGTAGAGTCCAGTACAGTACAGTAGAGTCCAGTACAGTACAGTAGAGTCCAGTACAGTACAGTAGAGTCCAGTACAGTAGAGTCCAGTACAGTAGAGTCCAGTCCAGTAGAGTCCAGTACAGTAGAGTACAGTAGAGTAGAGTCCAGTACAGTACAGTAGAGTCCAATCCAGTCCAGTCCAGTCCAGTCCAGTCCAGTACAGTAGATTACAGTAGAGTCCAGTAGAGTCCAGTACAGTAGAGTCCAGTCCAGTAGAGTCCAGTCCAGTAGAGTCCAGTACAGTAGAGTCCAGTACAGTACAGTAGAGTCCAGTACAGTAGAGTCCAGTACAGTAGAGTCCAGTACAGTACAGTAGAGTCCAGTACAGTAGAGTCCAGTCCAGTACAGTAGATTACAGTAGAGTTCAGTAGAGTCCAGTACAGTACAGTACAGTCCAGTACAGTACAGTAGAGTCCAGTACAGTAGAGTCCAATCCAGTCCAGTCCAGTCCAGTCCAGTACAGTAGATTACAGTAGAGTCCAGTAGAGTCCAGTACAGTAGAGTCCAGTCCAGTAGAGTCCAGTCCAGTAGAGTCCAGTACAGTAGAGTCCAGTACAGTACAGTAGAGTCCAGTACAGTAGAGTCCAGTACAGTAGAGTCCAGTACAGTACAGTAGAGTCCAGTACAGTAGAGTCCAGTCCAGTACAGTAGATTACAGTAGAGTCCAGTAGAGTCCAGTCCAGTACAGTAGATTACAGTAGAGTCCAGTAGAGTCCAGTACAGTAGAGTCCAGTAGAGTCCAGTACAGTAGATTACAGTAGAGTCCAGTAGAGTCCAGTACAGTAGAGTACATTAGAGTCCAGTAGAGTCCAGTACAGTAGAGTACAGTAGAGTCCAGTACAGTAGAGTAGAGTCCAGTACAGTAGAGTCCATTACAGTAGAGCATCACAGTAGAGTCCAGTCCAGTAGAGTCTAGTCCAGTAGAGTATATTACATTATACTGTACTACATTTACATGTTACATGTTGATCATTTAGTAGTCACTCTTATCCAGAGCGATTTACAGTTAGTGCATTAATCTTAAAATAGCTAGGTGGGACAACCACATATCTCAGTCATAGTAAGTACATTTCTCCTCAAAGTAGCTATCAGCCAAGTCAAAGACATCTCTTCCGTCTCTGGCTACAGTTTTTCGCCGTAACCTACACTTGGCTGCCTGAGCCAAGGAGCAAATTAAAATAGAGGGGTGCAAAGTTATGTATTTGCACCACCACTTTGATTGAATATATAAGACCATTGGTGAAATAGCATATGATATGCATGCACTCTCCTCTGCTTTGATTGGTGCAGCTTGAAATCCAGCGTCTACCCTAGCTGGCTAATCTTTTGAATACGGTGTAGCAACCACAGATAACATTAGTTCGCTGGATAAGGTTAGCATGCTAGCTAGCTACACTGGCAGCGGTCAGTTGCTCTACCTGTTGCTATTTCTCCAGTCCACGTGGAAATCACCCACAACGTTCCCCACCCCCGATTTGTGAATATATATTAGCATCCTGCGTCATTCTTCGGAGGTGGAACAGGATAATTTCTGCTGTAGGACAGGATTTACGTGGAAATAGGAGAGGCATTGCCCTCTGGTGGGCAAAAAAAAAAAAAAAAAAAAAAAAAAGAAGGAGGGGTTGTCGTAGTAAATATAAAATGTTATAGATTGATCTGAGTAATATGTTGTGTAAAATGTTGTGCAAGATCCATTTGTGATAAATGCTGTTACAGGAGTGTGTCATGTGTCTGATACTAACAGTGTGTTAGTTGTCTGTGCATAACATTTTGGTAGCGAACAAAGGACAGAGAAGAGCAGCCATATCTTGTCACCAGATGGCCTAGTCTTGCAGGAGTGCAATAACAGGACAACACCCACGCCCAAGGCCACAATCACCAGATCCTCCTCACGAGTTCCCTGGACACACACAAACATTTCATTTGCACGCACACTCATTCTCAACTCCCCTGTCTACTGGTCGGGTGCCAAGGGCAGAGGACTCTGCCGTGCACCAATGGGGCATCTGCTCTGGATAGAGCAGACCCGCCTCCTACGCCTCGGGAACCAATCAAGGGACTAGAAGAAGGACCCCTTCCTTTATGTTACATTGTATAAAGTAATGCTGTAAACTCTGTTTAATCAATCCTTCTCAACTGTCTCCATAAGAGGCAATTGATTGGGTCCATGCATGTTAATTAGCAGGATCCCATGCATGTAGCCTAACAGTACAAGATATCTCTGTGTTTAATAAACTGCCTTTTGCTTAAGCAAATTCCTCTCTGTCTAGCGTCGTTGGTTTGTACTTCCTCTCCTAATTATGTGTTCACCAACAGGGTCATTAAGCTATATTGAAGAGAGGGGACTCATAATGATAGCATTCTGAAGGTGAAGGTTCCCCTGTGTTTTGGACATCCACAGTAGAGGAGCTGTTTATTAGGTCTCTGATTAAAAATGGACGGAGACCACAGAGCTGCAGTTACCGACCACAGAGCTGCAGTTACAGTGGAGGCTCTGAAACATGGCGTCCATTTTGGCTCTCATTTATTATAGGGGACTTTACTGATCAATACCTACTTATATAGCTCTATCCATGGATTCATCAAGAAAGTGTTAATGCTAATTATTATAAGAAATGTATTCTTATTAAAATAATACATGTATAAAAATTTAACAATGCGATATCAAATGACGTCAAATTATTCCTCCCTTCCTGCACCCATGTGCTATGTCAGTAACATGACTCTTGATTAACTTGGCTAACTGACTAACTCTCTCTCTCTCTCTCTCTCTAGGATGTCCTGGTTCCTTCCCCTGTCTGTCTGTTGGTAAGAAGTGTTGTTACATTAAACGAGGAAGAGGAATGATGCGGCGAGGCCCTCCTCATCGGGTGTCAGCCTCATCCATCACTCTGAAACACAGCTGACAGTTGGTAGCAGCCTTCTCACTGCTCCTACGCGACAGCCGCCATCACTCATCTTTACCCTGAATCAAAAAGATACTGTAGTCCAATCAAACATCTAAATTATTTTAAAAACTTTATACGGTTTTATATCAAGCGCCAACTTTCTAAAGGCAACAACAAATAAAACTGCTTTTAGTTTCAGATCATTAGTGTTGGAAGCACCAGTGTTCTGGGGCCACAAAACAACTAATGGTGGGCCACAAATGCCCCAAGGGCACCTTGCATTTTGTCTTTATAAAAATGTTTTAAGTGTCTGATAAAGTCTCTGATAAGATTTCACCCAAAAAAACACAATTGGCTGCTTTCCCGAAATGACAACCTTTTCCCTATATAGTGCACCACTTTTGACCAGGTGCCCATAGCCACTGTGGTTATGTAATGTTTCCATGCAGAGCGAAGGTTAGAGAGATGGATTAGAGTACAGTCGACCCAGAGGTCCATGCAGGGCTTTAGAAGACACCAGATGGATTAGAGTACAGTCGACCCAGAGGTCCATGCAGGGCTTTAGAAGACACCAGATGGATTAGAGGACAGTCGACCCAGAGGTCCATGCAGGGCTTTAGAAGACACCAGATGGATTAGAGTACAGTCGACCCAGAGGTCCATGCAGGGCTTTAGAAGACACCAGATGGATTAGAGTACAGTAGACCCAGAGGTCCATGCAGGGCTTTAGAAGACACCAGATGGATTAGAGTACAGTCGACCCAGAGGTCCATGCAGGGCTTTAGAAGACACCAGATGGATTAGAGTACAGTCGACCCAGAGGTCCATGCAGGGCTTTAGAAGACACCAGATGGATTAGAGTACAGTAGATCCAGAGGTCCATGCAGGGCTTTAGAAGACACCAGATGGATTAGAGTACAGTCGACCCAGAGGTCCATGCAGGGCTTTAGAAGACACCAGATGGATTAGAGTACAGTCGACCCAGAGGTCCATGCAGGGCTTTAGAAGACACCAGATGGATTAGAGTACAGTCGACCCAGAGGTCCATTCAGGGCTTTAGAAGACACCAGATGGATTAGAGTACAGTCGACCCAGAGGTCCATGCAGGGCTTTAGAAGACACCAGATGGATTAGAGTACAGTCGACCCAGAGGTCCATGCAGGCTTTAGAAGACACCAGATGGATTAGAGTACAGTCGACCCAGAGGTCCATGCAGGGCTTTAGAAGACACCAGATGGATTAGAGTACAGTCGACCCAGAGGTCCATGCAGGGCTTTAGAAGACACCAGATGGATTAGAGTACAGTCGACCCAGAGGTCCATGCAGGGCTTCAGAAGACACCAGATGGATTAGAGTACAGTAGACCCAGAGGTCCATGCAGGGCTTTAGAAGACACCAGATGGATTAGAGTACAGTCGACCCAGAGGTCCATGCAGGGCTTTAGAAGACACCAGATGGATTAGAGTACAGTCGACCCAGAGGTCCATGCAGGGCTTTAGAAGACACCAGATGGATTAGAGTACAGTCGACCCAGAGGTCCATGCAGGGCTTTAGAAGACACCAGATGGATTAGAGTACAGTCGACCCAGAGGTCCATGCAGGGCTTTAGACGACACCAGATGGATTAGAGTACAGTCGACCCAGAGGTCCATGCAGGGCTTTAGAAGACACCAGATGGATTAGAGGACAGTCGACCCAGAGGTCCATGCAGGGCTTTAGAAGACACCAGATGGATTAGAGTACAGTCGACCCAGAGGTCCATGCAGGGCTTTAGAAGACACCAGATGGATTAGAGTACAGTCGACCCAGAGGTCCATGCAGGGCTTTAGAAGACACCAGATGGATTAGAGTACAGTCGACCCAGAGGTCCATGCAGGGCTTTAGAAGACACCAGATGGATTAGAGTACAGTCGACCCAGAGGTCCATGCAGGGCTTTAGAAGACACCAGATGGATTAGAGTACAGTAGACCCAGAGGTCCATGCAGGGCTTTAGAAGACACCAGATGGATTAGAGTACAGTCGACCCAGAGGTCCATGCAGGGCTTTAGAAGACACCAGATGGATTAGAGTACAGTCGACCCAGAGGTCCATGCAGGGCTTTAGAAGACACCAGATGGATTAGAGTACAGTAGACCCAGAGGTCCATGCAGGGCTTTAGAAAACACCAGATGGATTAGAGTACAGTCGACCCAGAGGTCCATGCAGGGCTTTAGAAGACACCAGATGGATTAGAGTACAGTCGACCCAGAGGTCCATGCAGGGCTTTAGAAGACACCAGATGGATTAGAGTACAGTAGACCCAGAGGTCCATGCAGGGCTTTAGAAGACACCAGATGGATTAGAGTACAGTCGACCCAGAGGTCCATGCAGGGCTTTAGAAGACACCAGATGGATTAGAGTACAGTCGACCCAGAGGTCCATGCAGGGCTTTAGAAGACACCAGATGGATTAGAGTACAGTCGACCCAGAGGTCCATGCAGGGCTTTAGAAGACACCAGATGGCTACACAGATAGTAGAGATAGAGGTTGCGTCCCAAATGGCGTCCTGTTGCCTATATAGTGCACTACTAGGAAACTTTTGACCAGCTTTTACCTGGTGCACTATGCAGTGTTGATTGATGAGAATTAAAAACAATTTAATCAATTTTAGAATAAGGCTGTAATGTACCAAAAATTTGGAAAAAGTCAAGGCGTCTGAATACTTTCTGAATGCACTGTATGTTGATACTGCACCTCTCCTTTGATATTAAACTGTAACTAAACCACTTGTCACTAATTATATGATCACAACAGAGGGTTTGTTAAGGATTTTCTAAAACACTCACGCAGTTTGTTACAAAATTGTTAACATTGTCAAGCACAGTGCACCTCCTCTTAACAGAGGTTCACGCCAAACCGGTTGGCCTTGTCGTTACCATACTAAATAACTAAAATGACCAGACATACCTCTGACATGACCAGACATACCTCTGACATGACCAGACATACCTCTGACATGACCAGACATACTGTACCTCTGACATGACCAGACATACCAGACATACCTCTGACATGACCAGACATACCAGACAGACCTCTGACATGACCAGACATACCTCTGACATGACCAGACATACCTCTGACATGACCAGACATACCTCTGACATGACCAGACATACCTCTGACATGACCAGACATACCTCTGACATGACCAGACATACCTCTGACATGACCAGACATACCTCTGACATGACCAGACATACCTCTGACATGACCAGACATACCTCTGACATGACCAGACATACCTCTGACATGACCAGACGTACCTCTGACATGACCAGACATACCTCTGACATGACCAGACATACCTCTGACATGACCAGACATACCAGACATACCTCTGACATGACCAGACATACCAGACATACCTCTGACATGACCAGACATACCAGACAGACCTCTGACATGACCAGACATACCAGACATACCTCTGACATGACCAGACATACCTCTGACATGACCAGACATACCTCTGACATGACCAGACATACCTCTGACATGACCAGACATACCTCTGACATGACCAGACATACCTCTGACATGACCAGACATACCTCTGACATGACCAGACATACCTCTGACATGACCAGACGTACCTCTGACATGACCAGACGTACCTCTGACATGACCAGACGTACCTCTGACATGACCAGACATACCTCTGACATGACCAGACGTACCTCTGACACCCAGACGTACCTCTGACATGACCAGACGTACCTCTGACATGACCAGACGTACCTCTGACATGACCAGACGTACCTCTGACATGACCAGACATACCTCTGACATGACCAGACATACCTCTGACATGACCAGACATACCTCTGACATGACCAGACGTACCTCTGACATGACCAGACGTACCTCTGACATGACCAGACGTACCTCTGACATGACCAGACGTACCTCTGACATGACCAGACATACCTCTGACATGACCAGACATACCTCTGACATGACCAGACATACCTCTGACATGACCAGACATACCTCTGACATGACCAGACATACCTCTGACATGACCAGACGTACCTCTGACATGACCAGACGTACCTCTGACATGACCAGACATACCTCTGACATGACCAGACGTACCTCTGACATGACCAGACGTACCTCTGACATGACCAGACGTACCTCTGACATGACCAGACGTACCTCTGACATGACCAGACATACCTCTGACATGACCAGACATACCTCTGACATGACCAGACATACCTCTGACATGACCAGACATACCTCTGACATGACCAGACATACCTCTGACATGACCAGACGTACCTCTGACATGACCAGACGTACCTCTGACATGACCAGACATACCTCTGACATGACCAGACGTACCTCTGACATGACCAGACATACCTCTGACATGACCAGACATACCTCTGACATGACCAGACGTACCTCTGACATGACCAGACATACCTCTGACATGACCAGACATACCTCTGACATGACCAGACATACCTCTGACATGACCAGACATACCTCTGACATGACCAGACGTACCTCTGACATGACCAGACATACCTCTGACATGACCAGACATACCTCTGACATGACCAGACGTACTGTACCTCTGACATACTTAACTCACCTTTAAGTGTGAAAATAAAGAAAGTCAATCTATACCTGCTCCAGTTTAATGGGCTTTCACCCATGACATTGTTGGGAGCAGGTACAGAGTGCAACTAACTTTCCTTCTTTTTCCACAGTTTACTCTTCTGTTAGTCAACACCTCACCTCACCTCACCTCTCTACCAACATTTTTGGGTGTAAGTCAGCTACTGCTTTTTTACAGAAGACCTTTTCACCTTTACCTGGTTAATTACCTACAGTGAGGGGGGGAAAAAGTATTTGATCCCCTGCTGATTTTGTACGTTTGACCACTGACAAAGACATAAAATAAATAATAAATATGCCATTTAGCAGACGCTTTTATCCAAAGCGACTTACATGATCAGTCTATAATTTTAATGGTAGGTTTATTTGAACAGTGAGAGACAGAATAACAAGAAAAACATCCAGAAAAACGCATGTCAAAAATGTTATAAATTGATTTGCATTTTAATGAGGGAAATAAGTATTTGACCCCTCTGCTAAACATGACTTAGTACTTGGTGGCAAAACCCTTTTTGGCAGTCACAGAGGTCAGATGTTTCTTGTAGTTGGCCACCAGGTTTGTACACATCTCAGGAGGGATTTTGTCCCACTCCTCTATGCAGATCTTCTCCAAGTCATTAAGGTTTCGAGGCTGATGTTTGGCAACACGAACCTTCAGCTCCCTCCACAGATTTTCTATGAGATTAAGGTCTGGAGACTGGCTAGGCCACTCCAGGACCTTAATGTGCTTCTTCTTGAGCCACTCCTTTGTTGCCTTGGCCGTGTGTTTTGGGTCATTGTCATGCTGGAATACCCATCCACAACTCATTTTCAATGCCCTGGCTGAGGGAAGGAGGTTCTCACCCAAGTTTAGACGGTACATGGCCCCGTCCATAGTCCCTTTGATGCGGTGAAGTTGTCCTGTCCTCTTAGCAGAAAAACACCCCCAAAGCATAATGTTTCCACCTCCATGTTTGACGGTGAGGATGGTGTTCTTGGGATCATAGGCAGCATTCCTCCTCCTCCAAACACGGCGAGTTGAGTTGATGCCAAAGAGCTCGATTTTGGTCTCATCTGACCACAACACTTTCACCCAGTTCTCCTCTGAATCATTCAGATGTTCATTGGCAAACTTCAGACGGCCCTGTATATGTGCTTTCTTGAGCAGGGTGACCTTGCGGGCGCTGCAGGATTTCAGTCCTTCACGGCGTAGTGTTTTACCAATTGTTTTCTTGGTGACTATGGTCCCAGCTGCCTTGAGATCATTGACAAGATCCTCCCGTGTAGTTCTGGGCTGATTCCTCACTGTTCTCATGATCATTGCAACTCCACGAGGTGAGATCTTGCATGGAGCCCCAGGCCGAGGGAGATTGACAGTTATTTCGTGTTTCTTCCATTTGCGAATAATCGCACCAACTGTTTGTCACCTTCTCACCAAGCTGATTGGCGATGGTCTTGTAGCCCATTCCAGCCTTGTGTAGGTCTACAATCTTGTCCCTGACATCCTTGGAGAGCTCTTTGGTCTTGGCCATGGTGGAGAGTTTGGAATCTGATTGATTGATTGATTGCTTCTGTGGACAGGTGTCTTTTATACAGGTAACAAGCTGAGATTAGGAGCACTCCCTTTAAGAGTGTGCTCCTAATCTCAGCTCGTTACCTGTATAAAAGACATCTGGGAGCCAGAAATCTTTCTGATTGAGAGGGGGTCAAATACTTATTTCCCTCATTAAAATGCAAATCAATTTATAACATTTTTGACATGCGCTTTTCTGGATTTTTTTGTTGTTATTCTGTCTCTCACTGTTCAAATAAACCTACCATTAAAATTATAGACTGATCATTTCTTTGTCAGTGGGCAAACGTACAAAATCAACAGGGGATCAAATAATTTTTTCCCTCACTGTAATGAGGTAAATAAGACCTTTTCACCTTTACCTGGTTAGTTACCTAATGAGGTGAATAAGACCTTTTCACCTTTACCTGGTTAGTTACCTAATGAGGTGAGGGAGACCTGTTCACCTTTACCTGATTAGTTACCCAATGAGGTGAGTAAATCACACCTAAATACCAAATGAATGACACCTTTGGGACCTGGGCCACGATCAGTAGGTAAAGGTTATGGAACCTGGCAGAGGGTAACGGTTATGGAACCTGGCAGAGGGTAATGGTTATGGAACCTGGCAGAGGGTAACGGTTATGGAACCTGGCAGATGGTAACGGTTGTGGAACCTGGCAGATGGTAACGGTTATGGAACCTGGCAGAGGGTAACGGTTATGGAACCTGGCAGATGGTAACGGTTATGGAACCTGGCAGAGGGTAAATGTAATGGAACCTGGCAGAGGGTAATGGTTATGGAACCTGGGAGATGGTAACGGTTATGGAACCTGGGAGATGGTAACGGTTATGGAAACTGGGAGATGGAAAAGTCAGCATTGTCTCAGTCATCAAACACTAACTACTGAAGCTAAAGTAAAAAAATAAAATAAAATAAAAGTGTTTTAAATGTAGTGATCCCAGGCCTCTGTGTGCCATGCTGTCACATGGAGCAGCATGGGACACTGAATGCATCCCAAATGGCACCCTATTCTCTATATAGTGGTACCACTTTTGAACAAGGTCCATAGGGAACAGGGAGCCATTTGGGACACCACTGTCTCTGTTCAGCCCAGAGTGGAGTCAGACACACCAGAGGGGACGCTAGGATCCTACTTAACGTCCTGTGGCTCTAACCATAATAGGCGTCTCTTTGATTTACATTCAACTAATTTAAATGATGAAATCTAAAGCAATAGACATAGCGTCTGTAAGATCTTCCATGTTCAGAGGTTTCAGAAGAGGAATTACACATACAGAGGGTGATGAAAAGGAGAAGGGAATCCAGTCATTCATTCTGTATTAATTGACTCGTGTTCTCATCTGCATATTTTGCTTGTATTAAACAGTATCAGAGTACAGGAGACAGTCACACACCCTGGAAACATAGCCCATTCCCTGATTTTAACTTCGATAGTGGGGAGTAGGAGGAAAAAAAATATATATATATTTTGAGTTGCTGAATCTGTGACTTGATAAATAAAAATTACAACAACTATATGGCTATTCATAATAATGGTAGTCTAATAATATGTATATTCCATAATAATAATAATAATAATAAATAATAGGCTAATCATTATGTAAAGAGTTTATATTAGTCAGTATTCATTATAGTCCTTGCTATAATGTTATTGTTTTGTCGAAACCCACGTGCGCTGCTGAGGGGCGTGGTTTGGTAGAGGAGGGGCGGGGCGGAAGGCGGAGCCACCACATGTTTTGGGCATGGTGTTGTCAGTCATATTACAGTGGGATGGGATGGGCTGTATGGGAGGCAGGGGTCATTATTGTTCAATAGGCTACTGGACTATATTTATTATATTCCATTGGTGTCCCACTCATGCGTAAAAACATATTTAGGCGAGTGCCCAAACGCGGTTTTCTTTATCATATTTTAACCTAAACAAAATCAGCCCAACAATTCAATACCGTTTTCACCTAATTCATTATTAATTATTAATTATTGCCATTCACCACATTGTAATTATTCGTCCAAAAAACCCCACAGGTAATTCTCTTAGCTGTCCATCACAGTCCGTCAAACTGTACTGTAGGTCTATAGGGTATAGAATAATATCCTTATTATTCTAAACATTACGCATCATCAGTCGTTATCACTAGGCGCTGGTTTTGAAGATTTCTATGAGCAACATGACACAGGCTGACTGTGCCTGCTACAGCGCTGCATGTGGACAACCACATCTGTACACCCCACTTCACATGAAGACAGACGCACCAACACATTGCACTAGTTCCAGCCTTTCGGTAAATCAGCTTGACACGCTTTTACAGCTCGTTATTGTTTGACTAGTTACGTTAGATATTCATCCGGCCTAGTTCACATGTGTCAATAGGAGAGTTGTATGGAGATTAATATGGAGTCCTCGCCGGACCCTGCTTCCAGCGACGCGGGAAACAGCGTCTCTAAACCGGCTACTCCAGTCATGGACACGCCGGCGAACCTGGAGACCCTCCAAACCGACGACCACCACCAAACCCCTGTTAGAAGACAGAGTTGTTCCGGCTCCAGCAAAGGTAGATAACAAAATATTTAGATTTAATACCGTGAGAATTATTTCCCAAAAAAATGCAGTGAAATCTGTTGAAAATGAAGGAGAAGGTGGAAGGACAACTTGAAAGTGCTTTCCTCTTGACTTGAAGGAGGCTGAGATTATTCTTTCTCTGGTCCATTCTTTTAGACGATTCTTCTTTCTCTGGTCCATTCTTTTAGACGATTCTTCTTTCTCTGGTCCATTATTTTAGCAGAACTGTTCTTGATTTATTGTATTCGATAACAATTAGACAACATTTAACGAAAAGGCCTATATGATTGACAGATTTCCCGATCACTTGTTATAGCCACGATTTATGTGCTCAGTTGTTGCATTTTTAAGATGCTATTTTGCCAAGCTAGCTGCGTGACATTTGCTTTGGATATCCTTGCAAACAGTGACATCAATTCCTTCAGTGTAACTTCAAAAAGACTTGACTGTGTCGCCATGAAGTTGAAACTATGCTTCACATTACAGCTGGACTGGCGGTCACACTGTACAAGTCCACACTCAATCGTCTACTGTGGTATTACTAATGGTCATTTGCAGTCTCACTAAGTAGATTGTCCTTATCCATGCGTTGCAATTTTTCCTGATTGACAGTATTTGTATTGTATTTAAATACATGACATAATATAGAAATTGTGTTTTTACAGGACAGACAGTACAGCCACACCCCCCTTCTTCCTGTTACGCAGCGAATTCAAGTTCACTTCAAAATTGACACAATCTGTTTAATTTTGACATAACGTTTGGGTTATCTATGTAGGCTACATGTCAACCGTTCATATATCATGTCAAAATTCCTTCTGTTATATTGCCTGGCCGTTGAGTGACTACAGTGAGCTGGTTCAGAGCAGAGAGCTGACTGTTATGTAACACCCTTGGAGCGACCGAAAATCACAGAGAGAGAGAGAGAGAGAGATATCTATTCCACTTGCTTTGGCAATGTAAACATGTGTTTCCCCATGCCAATAAATCCCTTTGGATTGAATTGAGGGGAGAGAGGTCTCCCAGTGATGTCCTTCTGTTGTAAATGTTTCTGGACCAGTTAGTTTTACCCTCTATAGTGCTCTAATTGCACGACGTTTGTCTCTTAAGAATTGTGCGGAATAATATATTATTTGCTAGCCAGCATATAGCTACAAGGAAATATCAGAGAGAGCTGAGAGATTGTAAAGTTGGTGTGGCCATGTACAGCAGCACCAGCATGGGTAGTTGTATTATGTAACAGGGGACAGACAGTTTCACAGGGATTCAGGCCGGCTGCCAGAACTCAGACAGGACTGTTTAAATGGTTTGAGTTGGCATCTAGATGAAGAAGCAGTGTTAGACCTAGCCTGCTAACCCACATTCTCCACTGTTTCTGCTAAGTATTTACAAGTAGCCTACATTCTAAGAAGATTCTAGACAAGCATCTTGATTGAGTTGTTCTTGGAAAATGTTTAACGTGGAGGGACATTTTAATAGGCTGAAAAATATATACTGTCTTCTGTATCAAATCAGATGCCTACATTGTTCATGGTGTACTGTAGATGCGATCATGGTTAATGAATTAAGTTAGTTATTTTGCTACCAACTTTCTTATGGGAAGTTTTCCCTCTGTATTATATTCTATTCTATGCAGTCTGTATTGAAATTAGATGTTCCAACACAAAACAGAACTCAGTCAATATTAAAGTTCAGTCTGAGGTTTTCTATTCGACTTGGAAGTCTGCTGTTTAGCTTTTGAATAGAGACATGCCATTCAATCACTCAATTTCAAGGTGCAGATTTCCCCTGCTGTCACAGAGAGGCCTAGCTGGCTTTAATAAATGAACCTGAAGCAAAGGTAAACACTACTATCTGGACCCAGGCCTGTACTGTACAAGCAGGTGCAGACAAAAGAATGCAGCCGGCACTACATTCTCAACAGAGTAGTACTGTATTGGATAGTAGTAGTCGGCACTACATTCTCAACAGAGTAGTACTGTATTGGATAGTAGTAGTCGGCACTACATTCTCATCAGAGTAGTACTGTATTGGATAGCAGTAGTTCTACACTACATTCTCAGCAGAGTAGTACTGTATTGGATAGCAGTAGTTCTACACTACATTCTAAACAGAGTAGTACTGTATTGGATAGCAGTATTTCTACACTAATTCTCAACAGAGTAGTACTGTATTGGATAGTAGTAGTTCTACACTACATTCTAAACAGAGTAGTACTGTATTGGATAGCAGTAGTTCTACACTATCTACTACAGTCTTCTATATTTGAGTTTCTTTTATTCCTGAAATATCCCCTGTCTGGCCTGGCTCATATTTAGCCTGCTCCCAGATCTGTTTTTTTGCCAACTGCTATGGTCGCTTTCATGTTTGTCAAGACAGCGCAAACAGATCTGTGTCCAGGCTAGGCTAGCTGGTATTGGTATTATGAAGCGAAGCCTCAGTCAGTGAGCTCTATTTATGGGAGCTCGTGAGAGCCGGGGTGTATTCACTAGGAACCAAACAGAACCAAACGGAACCAAACGGAACCAAACGGAACCAAACGGAACCAAATGTTGAGGGAGCTACCTACATTTATCCAATAGAAACGTACAATTTCGCTGCAAAACTTTTTTTCCCCCGTTTGGAGTAAATGGTTTCCGTGCAAAACGTTTTGGACTAATGATTACACCCCTGGAATGTCATATGTTTACACGACACTGGCATAAGTGAAGCCGCAGTACGTTCTACGGATGGGAACTAGTGGGTGCTGGAGTGGCATGTGTTTACACAACACTGACACAAGATGGATGGGGATGTGGGGTTGGTAACTAAGGGGCTGGAACAGGGTTGGGTTAAAGCTGTTGTAAACCTCAGGAACACTGGCAGAGTGCAGAAGGGTAAAGCCCTCTCCTAGTCCGGCTGGTAGTAACACTGGCACAGTGCAGAAGGGTAAAGCCCTCTCCTAGTCAGGCTGGTAGTAACACTGGCAGAGTGCAGAAGGGTAAAGCCCCCTCCTAGTCAGGCTGGTAGTAACACTGGCAGAGTGCAGAAGGGTAAAGCCCTCTCCTAGTCAGGCTGGTAGTAACACTGGCAGAGTGCAGAAGGGTAAAGCCCTCTCCTAGTCAGGCTGGTAGTAACACTGGCAGAGTGCAGAAGGGTAAAGCCCTCTCCTAGTCAGGCTGGTAGTAACACTGGCAGAGTGCAGAAGGGTAAAGCCCTCTCCTAGTCAGGCTGGTAGTAACACTGGCAGAGTGCAGAAGGGTAAAGCCCTCTCCTAGTCAGGCTGGTAGTAACACTGGCAGAGTGCAGAAGGGTAAAGCCCTCTCCTAGTCAGGCTGGTAGTAACACTGGCAGAGTGCAGAAGGGTAAAGCCCTCTCCTAGTCAGGCTGGTAGTAACACTGGTGCAGTGGTAGGTCTAAAGCCCTCTCCTAGTCAGGCTGGTAGTAACACTGGTGCAGTGGTAGGTCTAAAGCCCTCTCCTAGTCAGGCTGGTAGTAACACTGGTGCAGTGGTAGGTCTAAAGCCCTCTCCTAGTCAGGCTGGTAGTAACACTGGCATAGTGCAGAAGGGTAAAGCCCTCTCCTAGTCAGGCTGGTAGTAACACTGGCACAGTGCAGAAGGGTAAAGCCCTCTCCTAGTCAGGCTGGTAGTAACACTGGCAGAGTGCAGAAGGGTAAAGCCCTCTCCTAGTCAGGCTGGTAGGAACACTGGCAGAGTGCAGAAGGGTAAAGCCCTCTCCTAGTCAGGCTGGTAGTAACACTGGCAGAGTGCAGAAGGGTAAAGCCCTCTCCTAGTCAGGCTGGTAGTAGCACTGGCAGAGTGCAGAAGGGTAAAGCCCTCTCCTAGTCAGGCTGGTAGTAACACTGGCAGAGTGCAGAAGGGTAAAGCCCTCTCCTAGTCAGGCTGGTAGTAACACTGGCAGAGTGCAGAAGGGTAAAGCCCTCTCCTAGTCAGGCTGGTAGTAACACTGGTGCAGTGGTAGGTCTAAAGCCCTCTCCTAGTCAGGCTGGTAGTAACACTGGTGCAGTGGTAGGTCTAAAGCCCTCTCCTAGTCAGGCTGGTAGTAACACTGGTGCAGTGGTAGGTCTAAAGCCCTCTCCTAGTCAGGCTGGTAGTAACACTGGTGCAGTGGTAGGTCTAAAGCCCTCTCCTAGTCAGGCTGGTAGTAACACTGGCATAGTGCAGAAGGGTAAAGCCCTCTCCTAGTCAGGCTGGTAGTAACACTGGCAGAGTGCAGAAGGGTAAAGCCCTCTCCTAGTCAGGCTGGTAGGAACACTGGCAGAGTGCAGAAGGGTAAAGCCCTCTCCTAGTCAGGCTGGTAGTAACACTGGCAGAGTGCAGAAGGGTAAAGCCCTCTCCTAGTCAGGCTGGTAGTAACACTGGCAGAGTGCAGAAGGGTAAAGCCCTCTCCTAGTCCGGCTGGTAGTAACACTGGCACAGTGCAGAAGGGTAAAGCCCTCTCCTAGTCCGGCTGGTAGTAACACTGGCACAGTGCAGAAGGGTAAAGCCCTCTCCTAGTCAGGCTGGTAGTAACACTGGCAGAGTGCAGAAGGATAAAGCCCTCTCCTAGTCAGGCTGGTAGTAACACTGGCACAGTGCAGAAGGATAAAGCCCTCTCCTAGTCAGGCTGGTAGTAACACTGGCAGAGTGCAGAAGGGTAAAGCCCTCTCCTAGTCAGGCTGGTAGTAACACTGGCAGAGTGCAGAAGGGTAAAGCCCTCTCCTAGTCAGGCTGGTAGTAACACTGGCAGAGTGCAGAAGGGTAAAGCCCTCTCCTAGTCAGGCTGGTAGTAACACTGGCAGAGTGCAGAAGGGTAAAGCCCTCTCCTAGTCAGGCTGGTAGTAACACTGGTGCAGTGGTAGGTCTAAAGCCCTCTCCTAGTCAGGCTGGTAGTAACACTGGTGCAGTGGTAGGTCTAAAGCCCTCTCCTAGTCAGGCTGGTAGTAACACTGGTGCAGTGGTAGGTCTAAAGCCCTCTCCTAGTCAGGCTGGTAGTAACACTGGTGCAGTGGTAGGTCTAAAGCCCTCTCCTAGTCAGGCTGGTAGTAACACTGGTGCAGTGGTAGGTCTAAAGCCCTCTCCTAGTCAGGCTGGTAGTAACACTGGTGCAGTGGTAGGTCTAAAGCCCTCTCCTAGTCAGGCTGGTAGTAACACTGGTGCAGTGGTAGGTCTAAAGGCCTCTCCTAGTCAGGCTGGTAGTAACACTGGTGCAGTGGTAGGTCTAAAGCCCTCTCCTAGTCAGGCTGGTAGTAACACTGGTGCAGTGGTAGGTCTAAAGCCCTCTCCTAGTCAGGCTGGTAGTAACACTGGTGCAGTGGTAGGTCTAAAGCCCTCTCCTAGTCAGGCTGGTAGTAACACTGGTGCAGTGGTAGGTCTAAAGCCCACTCCTAGTCAGGCTGGTAGTAACACTGGTGCAGTGGTAGGTCTAAAGCCCTCTCCTAGTCAGGCTGGTAGTAACACTGGTGCAGTGGTAGGTCTAAAGGCCTCTCCTAGTCAGGCTGGTAGTAACACTGGTGCAGTGGTAGGTCTAAAGCCCTCTCCTAGTCAGGCTGGTAGTAACACTGGTGCAGTGGTAGGTCTAAAGCCCTCTCCTAGTCAGGCTGGTAGTAACACTGGTGCAGTGGTAGGTCTAAAGCCCTCTCCTAGTCAGGCTGGTAGTAACACTGGTGCAGTGGTAGGTCTAAAGCCCTCTCCTAGTCAGGCTGGTAGTAACACTGGTGCAGTGGTAGGTCTAAAGCCCTCTCCTAGTAATTGTAGAGGAATATAAATATCTGGGTGTCTTTTTGGACAGTAAGCTTCAGTGGAGTAAATGTACAGACCAGATCTACAAAAAGAGCCAACAGAGACTGTACTTTCTAAAAAAGTTGGGTTCTTTTAATATAGACTGTACTTTATTGACTCTGTTTTACAAATCCTTTATTGAGAGTATTTTAACTTTTTGTATTGTTTGTTGGTTTGGCAATGCCACTGTCAGTCAGAGAAACATGCTGAGAAGGATTATTACCACAGCAAGTAAGGTACTTGGAGTCAAACAGACAGGCCTGGATGAGATCTTTAAGGTCAGGGCCCTCCGTAAGGCTCACAAAATCATTTTAGACCCAAGTCACCCCCTGTACCTGGACTTTGAATTACTCCCCTCTGGGCATAGGTATAGGGCACCCCTCAGCAGGAAAAATAGAACGAGACAATCATTTGTGCCAGTTGTGATATCCCTCTTAAATAGCTCGGGCAAATGTTCCCATTGACCCCGTAAGGCCAGCAGGCTAGTCTTTGTTTTAAATGTTTTAAATGTTTTATTTCTTACTTTTATTGGTGCGTGACTGTTATTGAAAGTTGTATTGTCAATCTTGTTTTGTATTTAACGCCACTTTAAATGTGTACATGACACTGCAACAAAATTTCCCCATGGGGACAATAAAGTAAGTAAGTAAGTTAGTCAGGCTGGTAGTAACACTGGTGCAGTGGTAGGTCTAAAGCCCTCTCCTAGTCAGGCTGGTAGTAACACTGGTGCAGTGGTAGGTCTAAAGCCCTCTCCTAGTCAGGCTGGTAGTAACACTGGTGCAGTGGTAGGTCTAAAGCCCTCTCCTAGTCAGGCTGGTAGTAACACTGGTGCAGTGGTAGGTCTAAAGCCCTCTCCTAGTCAGGCTGGTAGTAACACTGGTGCAGTGGTAGGTCTAAAGCCCTCTCCTAGTCAGGCTGGTAGTAACACTGGTGCAGTGGTAGGTCTAAAGCCCTCTCCTGGTCAGGCTGGTAGTAACCCTGGTGCAGTGGTAGGTCTAAAGCCCTCTCCTGGTCAGGCTGGTAGTAACACTGGTGCAGTGGTAGGTCTAAAGCCCTCTCCTAGTCAGGCTGGTAGTAACACTGGTGCAGTGGTAGGTCTAAAGCCCTCTCCTAGTCAGGCTGGTAGTAACACTGGTGCAGTGGTAGGTCTAAAGCCCTCTCCTAGTCAGGCTGGTAGTAACACTGGTGCAGTGGTAGGTCTAAAGCCCTCTCCTGGTCAGGCTGGTAGTAACACTGGTGCAGTGGTAGGTCTAAAGCCCTCTCCTAGTCAGGCTGGTAGTAACACTGGTGCAGTGGTAGGTCTAAAGCCCTCTCCTGGTCAGGCTGGTAGTAACACTGGTGCAGTGGTAGGTCTAAAGCCCTCTCCTGGTCAGGCTGGTAGTAACACTGGTGCAGTGGTAGGTCTAAAGCCCTCTCCTGGTCAGGCTGGTAGTAACACTGGTGCAGTGGTAGGTCTAAAGCCCTCTCCTAGTCAGGCTGGTAGTAACACTGGTGCAGTGGTAGGTCTAAAGCCCTCTCCTAGTCAGGCTGGTAGTAACACTGGTTCAGTGGTAGGTCTAAAGCCCTCTCCTAGTCAGGCTGGTAGTAACACTGGTGCAGTGGTAGGTCTAAAGCCCTCTCCTAGTCAGGCTGGTAGTAACACTGGTGCAGTGGTAGGTCTAAAGCCCTCTCCTAGTCAGGCTGGTAGTAACACTGGTGCAGTGGTAGGTCTAAAGCCCTCTCCTAGTCAGGCTGGTAGTAACACTGGTGCAGTGGTAGGTCTAAAGCCCTCTCCTAGTCAGGCTGGTAGTAACACTGGTGCAGTGGTAGGTCTAAAGCCCTCTCCTGGTCAGGCTGGTAGTAACACTGGTGCAGTGGTAGGTCTAAAGCCCTCTCCTGGTCAGGCTGGTAGTAACACTGGTGCAGTGGTAGGTCTAAAGCCCTCTCCTGGTCAGGCTGGTAGTAACACTGGTGCAGTGGTAGGTCTAAAGCCCTCTCCTAGTCAGGCTGGTAGTAACACTGGTGCAGTGGTAGGTCTAAAGCCCTCTCCTAGTCAGGCTGGTAGTAACACTGGTTCAGTGGTAGGTCTAAAGCCCTCTCCTAGTCAGGCTGGTAGTAACACTGGTGCAGTGGTAGTTCTAAAGCCCTCTCCTAGTCAGGCTGGTAGTAACACTGGTGCAGTGGTAGGTCTAAAGCCCTCTCCTAGTCAGGCTGGTAGTAACACTGGTGCAGTGGTAGGTCTAAAGCCCTCTCCTAGTCAGGCTGGTAGTAACACTGGTGCAGTGGTAGGTCTAAAGCCCTCTCCTAGTCAGGCTGGTAGTAACACTGGTGCAGTGGTAGGTCTAAAGCCCTCTCCTGGTCAGGCTGCAGACTCATGGTTTCGAGAGACTGTGGTGTGGTGTTCTCCAGGGGTTATGTTCACCACTGTAACTAAAGATGTCACCTGAGCTGCCGGGAGAAAGAAAGCTGTGTGTCTCTCTTTCTGTCCTGCCCAGAGAAAGAAAGCTGTGTGTCTGTCTTTCTGTCCTGCCGGGAGAAAGAAAGCTGTGTGTCTGTCTTTCTGTCCTGCCTGGAGAAAGAAAGCTGTGTGTCTGTCTTTCTGTCCTGCCGGGAGAAAGAAAGCTGTCTGTCTGTCTTTCTGTCCTGCCTGGAGAAAGAAAGCTGTGTGTCTGTCTTTCTGGCCTGCCTGGAGAAAGAAAGCTGTGTGTCTGTCTTTCTGGCCTGCCTGAGTAGGCCTTTCTTGATTGAGTGCTCATAGCCTACATGCCTCTGGATACTAATTTTAACTAGTTTTGCTTTTAAAAGATTAGAAAAATATAGCTTGAGAACTTCAGTAAAAGTTTAGATGCAGTACTTGCCACATAGTGACAGTAAAGTCTGTTTTCTGTACTTGGTGTACTTGGTACATGGTGACCTTGTTTGGATCTTTAAACTGGGTGATGATGTTCTGTACCTCCATGTCCCTACCCAGTGAAGTGAATGTCCCTCTCACCAACTGAGAACTGGTTTAGTCTTCTGGGTCACAATTATTTTGGGCTGCAGTGAACCCCTCAGTGGGCTGGCTGGCTTGGCAGGCCCAAGCCTCACTGGTGACAGAGTATGGTTCCATGGTTTGATATGAATTCTGTGGTAGTGTTGCACGGTATACCGAAACTTCTGTACTTTTTCCGAAGCTATAACATGAAAAATAGTTTGCTACTTCTATCAAATGTGTCTCACGTCATCTACTGATTAAGAGAGGATCAAGTCTGTTTATCAGCGCAGCCGATGTCCCCTTTAGCTCCGCTAATTGCTGCCGCTAGTCTGTCCTGAGGTACCACTGCACTCACTGGGAGTCTGCTCTGCATCATGTTAGCTCCCCACTCACTGGGAGTCTGGTCTGCATCATGTTAGCTCCCCACTCACTGGGAGTCTGGTCTGCATCATGTTACCTCCCCACTCACTGGGAGTCTGGGCTAAATCATGTTACCTCCCCACTCACTGGGAGTCTGGTCTGCATCATGTTAGCTCCCCACTCACTGGGAGTCTGGTCTGCATCATGTTACCTCCCCACTCACTGGGAGTCTGGTCTGCATCATGTTACCTCCCCACTCACTGGGAGTCTGCTCTGCATCATGTTAGCTCCCCACTCACTGGGAGTCTGGTCTGCATCATGTTAGCTCCCCACTCACTGGGAGTCTGGTCTGCATCATGTTAGCTCCCCACTCACTGGGAGTCTGGTCCGCATCATGTTAGCTCCCCACTCACTGGGAGTCTGGGATAAATCATGTTAGCTCCCCACTCACTGGGAGTCTGGTCCGCATCATGTTAGCTCCCCACTCACTGGGAGTCTGGGATAAATCATGTTAGCTCCCCACTCACTGGGAGTCTGGTCCGCATCATGTTAGCTCCCCACTCACTGGGAGTCTGGTCTGCATCATGTTAGCTCCCCACTCACTGGGAGTCTGGTCCGCATCATGTTAGCTCCCCACTCACTGGGAGTCTGGTCTGCATCATGTTAGCTCCCCACTCACTGGGAGTCTGGTCTGCATCATGTTAGCTCCCCACTCACTGGGAGTCTGGTCCGCATCATGTTAGCTCCCCACTCACTGGGAGTCTGGTCCGCATCATGTTAGCTCCCCACTCACTGGGAGTCTGGTCTGCATCATGTTAGCTCCCCACTCACTGGGAGTCTGGTCCGCATCATGTTAGCTCCCCACTCACTGGGAGTCTGGTCCGCATCATGTTAGCTCCCCACTCACTGGGAGTCTGGTCTGCATCATGTTAGCTCCCCACTCACTGGGAGTCTGGTCCGCATCATGTTAGCTCCCCACTCACTGGGAGTCTGGTCTGCATCATGTTAGCTCCCCACTCACTGGGAGTCTGGTCCGCATCATGTTAGCTCCCCACTCACTGGGAGTCTGGTCTGCATCATGTTAGCTCCCCACTCACTGGGAGTCTGGTCCGCATCATGTTAGCTCCCCACTCACTGGGAGTCTGGTCCGCATCATGTTAGCTCCCCCCTCACTGGGAGTCTGGTCCGCATCATGTTAGCTCCCCACTCACTGGGAGTCTGGTCTGCATCATGTTAGCTCCCCACTCACTGGGAGTCTGGTCTGCATCATGTTAGCTCCCCACTCACTGGGAGTCTGGTCTGCATCATGTTAGCTCCCCACTCACTGGGAGTCTGGTCAGCATCATGTTAGCTCCCCACTCACTGGGAGTCTGGTCTGCATCATGTTACCTCCCCACTCACTGGGAGTCTGGTCTGCATCATGTTAGCTCCCCACTCACTGGGAGTCTGGGCTAAATCATGTTAGCTCCCCACTCACTGGGAGTCTGGGCTAAATCATGTTAGCTCCCCACTCACTGGGAGTCTGGTCTGCATCATGTTACCTCCCCACTCACTGGGAGTCTGGGATAAAGCATGTTAGCTCCCCACTCACTGGGAGTCTGGTCAGCATCATGTTAGCTCCCCACTCACTGGGAGTCTGGGCTAAATCATGTTAGCTCCCCACTCACTGGGAGTCTGGGCTAAATCATGTTAGCTCCCCACTCACTGGGAGTCTGGTCTGCATCATGTTAGCTCCCCACTCACTGGGAGTCTGGTCTGCATCATGTTACCTCCCCACTCACTGGGAGTCTGGTCAGCATCATGTTAGCTCCCCACTCACTGGGAGTCTGGTCTGCATCATGTTACCTCCCCACTCACTGGGAGTCTGGTCTGCATCATGTTAGCTCCCCACTCACTGGGAGTCTGGGCTAAATCATGTTAGCTCCCCACTCACTGGGAGTCTGGTCTGCATCATGTTACCTCCCCACTCACTGGGAGTCTGGGATAAAGCATGTTAGCTCCCCACTCACTGGGAGTCTGGTCAGCATCATGTTAGCTCCCCACTCACTGGGAGTCTGGTCTGCATCATGTTAGCTCCCCACTCACTGGGAGTCTGGTCTGCATCATGTTAGCTCCCCACTCACTGGGAGTCTGGTCTGCATCATGTTAGCTCCCCACTCACTGGGAGTCTGGTCCGCATCATGTTAGCTCCCCACTCACTGGGAGTCTGGTCCGCATCATGTTAGCTCCCCACTCACTGGGAGTCTGGTCTGCATCATGTTAGCTCCCCACTCACTGGGAGTCTGGTCCGCATCATGTTAGCTCCCCACTCACTGGGAGTCTGGTCCGCATCATGTTAGCTCCCCACTCACTGGGAGTCTGGTCTGCATCATGTTAGCTCCCCACTCACTGGGAGTCTGGTCCGCATCATGTTAGCTCCCCACTCACTGGGAGTCTGGTCTGCATCATGTTAGCTCCCCACTCACTGGGAGTCTGGTCCGCATCATGTTAGCTCCCCACTCACTGGGAGTCTGGTCTGCATCATGTTAGCTCCCCACTCACTGGGAGTCTGGTCCGCATCATGTTAGCTCCCCACTCACTGGGAGTCTGGTCCGCATCATGTTAGCTCCCCCCTCACTGGGAGTCTGGTCCGCATCATGTTAGCTCCCCACTCACTGGGAGTCTGGTCTGCATCATGTTAGCTCCCCACTCACTGGGAGTCTGGTCTGCATCATGTTAGCTCCCCACTCACTGGGAGTCTGGTCTGCATCATGTTAGCTCCCCACTCACTGGGAGTCTGGTCAGCATCATGTTAGCTCCCCACTCACTGGGAGTCTGGTCTGCATCATGTTACCTCCCCACTCACTGGGAGTCTGGTCTGCATCATGTTAGCTCCCCACTCACTGGGAGTCTGGGCTAAATCATGTTAGCTCCCCACTCACTGGGAGTCTGGGCTAAATCATGTTAGCTCCCCACTCACTGGGAGTCTGGTCTGCATCATGTTACCTCCCCACTCACTGGGAGTCTGGGATAAAGCATGTTAGCTCCCCACTCACTGGGAGTCTGGTCAGCATCATGTTAGCTCCCCACTCACTGGGAGTCTGGGCTAAATCATGTTAGCTCCCCACTCACTGGGAGTCTGGGCTAAATCATGTTAGCTCCCCACTCACTGGGAGTCTGGTCTGCATCATGTTAGCTCCCCACTCACTGGGAGTCTGGTCTGCATCATGTTACCTCCCCACTCACTGGGAGTCTGGTCAGCATCATGTTAGCTCCCCACTCACTGGGAGTCTGGTCTGCATCATGTTACCTCCCCACTCACTGGGAGTCTGGTCTGCATCATGTTAGCTCCCCACTCACTGGGAGTCTGGGCTAAATCATGTTAGCTCCCCACTCACTGGGAGTCTGGTCTGCATCATGTTACCTCCCCACTCACTGGGAGTCTGGGATAAAGCATGTTAGCTCCCCACTCACTGGGAGTCTGGTCAGCATCATGTTAGCTCCCCACTCACTGGGAGTCTGGTCTGCATCATGTTAGCTCCCCACTCACTGGGAGTCTGGTCAGCATCATGTTAGCTCCCCACTCACTGGGAGTCTGGTCTGCATCATGTTAGCTCCCCACTCACTGGGAGTCTGGTCTGCATCATGTTAGCTCCCCACTCACTGGGAGTCTGGTCTGCATCATGTTAGCTCCCCACTCACTGGGAGTCTGGTCTGCATCATGTTAGCTCCCCACTCACTGGGAGTCTGGTCTGCATCATGTTACCTCCCCACTCACTGGGAGTCTGGGCTAAATCATGTTAGCTCCCCACTCACTGGGAGTCTGGTCTGCATCATGTTAGCTCCCCACTCACTGGGAGTCTGGGCTAAATCATGTTAGCTCCCCACTCACTGGGAGTCTGGGCTAAATCATGTTAGCTCCCCACTCACTGGGAGTCTGGTCTGCATCATGTTAGCTCCCCACTCACTGTGAGTCTGGTCTGGATCATGTTAGCTCCCCACTCACTGGGAGTCTGGTCTGCATCATGTTAGCTCCCCACTCACTGGGAGTCTGGTCTGCATCATGTTAGCTCCCCACTCACTGGGAGTCTGGTCTGCATCATGTTACCTCCCCACTCACTGGGAGTCTGGGCTAAATCATGTTAGCTCCCCACTCACTGGGAGTCTGGTCTGCATCATGTTAGCTCCCCACTCACTGTGAGTCTGGTCTGGATCATGTTAGCTCCCCACTCACTGGGAGTCTGGTCTGCATCATGTTAGCTCCCCACTCACTGAGAGTCTGGTCTGCATCATGTTAGCTCCCCACTCACTGGGAGTCTGGTCTGCATCATGTTACCTCCCCACTCATACTGCACAGAAGGTAACCCACTCAGTGGTGTAGTGGAGGGTATACGCAGGTATACAGTTTGCCGTATACCCACTTTGTTTTGTTTTTGTTTGTGGGCATTGCATATACTCACTTCCTAATCCCCACGATGCATATCAAGGTAGTGTAGCGGAGGTCAACACCGTATCGATTAATAAGGCTGATGGAACAGATCAGAATGTTTAGCTTAAAATGCTAATAAACTGTTCTTTCTTTCTTTCTCCACATTCTAAGGGCAGCAACGTGCACATGGCGGTAGGCCTCTGCGCGAATGTTCCAAAATGCAACGGAAAACACGGTTTCATGGACAGAGATGGAAATATCCGTTAAAAATGTAGAAAGAGTGGGGATCTAAAGATACAACAACTATCATGGGGTTGCTAATATGACTGGGATAATGCCTTTGGCTGCGAGACAATGAAAGAAAACCAATAGAACAGGTGAACGCATATGAGGAAGTCTTTATAAAATAATTACCTCCACGTTTCAATGGTGGGATTTTGGCTATAGGCTACTTTGAAGCAAGGTAAGACATGTCTCATAATATGTAGTAAAACGTCCAGGTTTCAAACAATTAAGGAACAGGAGAAATATAGCGATGCTAATGCTAGGCCTAACCGTCTTCTGGTAGATGGAAAGGCTTTTCCAAAAACCTTCTCGGTTAAAAGTTAACTAGCTACAAAGTAGCCTACCTGGCAGAATGATATGTCAGGATTATTTGCATCAATCCAGTAGCCATTTGTTTAGCAAACTCCATCTCATGTGCACTACAGAAACACCACTAACCAAACAACAGTGCTAGGTGCCTGCACAGTTGAATTAAAGGGTAACTACACTAAAAAAATCTAAATGTGTTACTTTTTTTTTCAGACCTGAAAGGTGTCCACCTGATGTGGTTTAAGCATCGTTGTGGACTTAGAACATCCATTTTGGTTGTTTTTTTTAATTATAAAACTGTGACTTTGAGAGCAAATTCCTGAAAGAAATGGGGGGAAAGTCAGAAACCTGGGAATTTCTGACTCCGTTGACAGTCTCATTTATCTATTTCAGTAGTAGGCCTGCTGCCCAGTACAGCTTGGGTTGGCCTGACTGTGAAAGATCAATATGGGATTTATGTCACTGTTTGTTATCACATTTTTCTCATCGGGCACCTTTCCTTCGCGGGGCTGGCCGTTTGGGAAATGTCTGGCGAAAGTAGAGTATACCCACTTTTCCAGTCACTACTACTACACCACTGAACACACTTGAATAATGCACAGCGGCATGTACAGGGCCTTCAGAAAGTGTTCACACATTTTGTTGTCTTACAGCCTGAATAAGAAAATTGGTTAATGTAAGATTTTTTTGTCACTGGCCTACACACAATAATAGCCCATAATGTCAGTGGAATAATGTTTTTCTAAAAGTTTACAAATTAATTAAAAATGAAAAGCTGAAATGTCTTGAGTCAATTAGTATTCAACCCCTTTGTTATGCCAAGCCTAAATAAGTTCAGATGTAAAATAAAAAGTGCTTAAAAAGTCACATAAGTTGCATGGACTCACTCTGTGTGCAATAATAGTGTTTAACGTGATTTTACCTCATCTCTGTACCCCACACATAGAATTATGTGTAAGGTCCCTCAGTCGAGCAGTGAATTTCAAACACAGATTCAACCACAAAACCAGGGAGGTTGCTTGTAATCATTAAGGACTGGGAAGTTTTTCAGGATAAAAAATAAACGGAATGGAGCTAAGCACAGGCAAAATCCTAGAGGAGAACCTGGTTCAGTCTGCTTTCCACCAGACTCTGGGAGAGGAATTCACCTTTCAGCAGGACAATAACCTACAACACAAGGCCAAATCTACACTGGAGTTGGTTACCAAGAAGACAGTGAATGTTCCTGAGTGGCCGAGTTACAGTTTTGACTTAAATATGCTTGAAAATATAAGGCAAGACTTAAAAATTGTTGTCTAGCAATGATCAACAACCAATTTGACAGAGCTTGAAGAATTTGGAAAATAATAATGAGTAAGTAACTAATGGCGCATTTCCACTAGAGGAAGCAAACCGTGCCGGGCCGGAACCAGCCCCAACTAGCCCAGTTGGTTCTTTGCTTGTTTTCCATTTGCCGTGGAACTGGAAACAGCACTAGGATTAATTCGTGGGAAAAAACTGCCAGTGACGATTTTAAGAAAGCGACCAATGATGCAATTCGACAGCGACATTGTTGTGATCCTCGGTGACTGGCATTTTTAAGTGTGGAGGAGGGAGACGTGCTGGTAGAGTTAACTGGGTTGTTTTGTGCCGTACTTTTCATTTTGCACCAGTGGAGACTGAACAGAATAGAGGAGACGGCTGAGAAGAGACAGAGAAATACACAACCTATCATCAAAGCGAGGAGAGGATCGCTTCAGCCAGTTGAAAGATCAGCTTACGTGAGGAAATGAAACGCTCAAGAGAGGTATGTGTATCTGTTTAGCTAGCTAGCCGTTGTGTGGCTGTCTGTCTTTTGTGAATTGTTCAAAACTTATTTGAAAAGAGGACAGCTGTTACAGTTGCTTGCAATAAGGTGCAGTCCTGCAATACGGTATTACTCTGCAGTATGCTGCGTGTGATAGTACAATGTATCTATGTAGCTATGTGGTCCTCTGTAGCTCAGCTGGTAGAGCACGGCGCTTGTAACGCCAAGGTAGTGGGTTCGATCCCCGGGACCACCCATACACAAAAATGTATGCACGCATGACTGTAAGTCGCTTTGGATAAAAGCGTCTGCTAAATGGCATATTATTATTATTATTATTATTATTTAGCTCGCTAGCTACAGTGAGGGGAAAAAAGTATTTGATCCCCTGCTGATTTTGTACGTTTGCCCACTGACAAAGAAATGATCAGCCTATAATTTTAATGGTATGTTTATTTGAACAGTGAGAGACAGAATAACAACAAAAAAATCCAGAAAAACGCATGTCAAAAATGTTATGAATTGATTTGCATTTTAATGAGGGAAGTAAGTATTTGACCCCTCTGCAAAACATGACTTAGTACTTGGTGGCAAAACCCTTTTTGGCAGTCACAGAGGTCAGACGTTTCTTGTAGTTGGCCACCAGGTTTGCACACATCTCAGGAGGGATTTTGTTCCACTCCTCTTTGCAGATCTTCTCCAAGTCATTAAGGTTTCGAGGCTGACGTTTGGCAACTCGAACCTTCAGCTCCCTCCACATATTTTCTATGGGATTAAGGTCTGGAGACTGGCTAGGCCACTCCAGGACCTTAATGTGCTTCTTCTTGAGCCACTCCTTTGTTGCCTTGGCCGTGTGTTATGGGTCATTGTCATGCTGGAATACCCATCCACAACCCATTTTCAATGCCCTGGCTGAGGGAAGGAGGTTCTCACCCAAGATTTGACGGTACATGGCCCCGTCCATCATCCCTTTGATGCGGTGAAGTTGTCCTGTCCCCTTAGCAGAAAAACACCCCCAAAGCATAATGTTTCTACCTCCATGTTTGACGGTGGGGATGGTGTTCTTGGGGTCATAGGCAGCATTCCTCCTCCTCCAAAAACGGCGAGTTGAGTTGATGCCAAAGAGCTCGATTTTGGTCTCATCTGACCACAACACTTTCACCCAGTTCTCCTCTGAATCATTCAGATGTTCATTGGCAAACTTCAGACGGCCCTGTATATGTGCTTTCTTGAGCAGGGGGACCTTGTGGGCACTGCAGGATTTCAGTCCTTCACGGCATAGTGTGTTACCAATTGTTCTCTTGGTGACTATGGTCCCAGCTGCCTTGAGATCATTGACAAGATCCTCCCGTGTAGTTCTGGGCTGATTCCTCACCGTTCTCATGATCATTGCAACTCCACGAGGTGAGATCTTGCATGGAGCCCCAGGCCGAGGGAGATTGACAGTTATTTTGTGTTTCTTCCATTTGCGAATAATCGCACCAACTGTTGTCACCTTCTCACCAAGCTGCCTGGCGATGGTGTTGTAGCCCATTCCAGCCTTGTGTAGGTCTACAATCTTGTCCCTGACATCCTTGGAGAGCTCTTTGGTCTTGGCCATGGTGGAGAGTTTGGAATCTGATTGACTTATTGCTTCTGTGGACAGGTGTCTTTTATACAGGTAACAAACTGAGATTAGGAGCATTCCCTTTAAGAGTGTGCTCCTAATCTTAGCTCGTTACCTGTATAAAATACACCTGGGAGCCAGAAATCTTTCTGATTGAGAGGGGGTTAAATACTTATTTCCCTCATTAAAATGCAAATCAATTTATAACATTTTTGACATCCGTTTTTTTCTGGATTTTTTTGTTATTCTGTCTCTCACTGTTCAAATAAACCTACCATTAAAATTATAGACTGATCATTTCTTTGTCAGTGGGCAAATGTACAAAATCAGCAGGGGATCAAATACTTTTTTCCCTCACTGTACATTGTACATACCTAGGCCTGCAGGGCCACTTCCATAGAGGATGGGGGCGAATGAAAACAGTGCGTGATGTAGTCTTGCGACACTTCAACGACTAGGTACAATCCGAGTGGATTACCGGCAGGGATGTTGTCACACCCTGGCTCTGGGGACTCTATATGTTGAGCCAGGGTGTGTAGATTCTATGTGTTCTAGTTCTGTGTTATAGTTCTATGTGTTATATTTCTATGTTGGCCAGATTGGTTCCCAATCAGAGGCAACGAGTGTCAACTGTTGCTGGTTGTCTCTGATTGGGAACCATATTTAAACAGTCTGTTTTTCCCTTAGTGTTTGTGGGATCTTGTTTCCGTTTGGTTTGTTTCTGTGTTAACCGTAGGACTGCACGTTTCGTTTATTGTTTTGTTGTTATATTATCACTAAAGATAATAAAGTTAAGTATGTTCGCAACTAACGCTGCGCATTGGTCTACTCTCTACGACGATCGTGACAGAAGATCCCACCAATCCAGGACCAAGCAGCGTGTCCAGGAGCAGGCAGCCTGGACGTGGGAGCAGATCTTGGACGGGCAGGGGTCCTGGACCTGGGAGGAAATCCAGGCCGGGATGGATCGCCGGCCATGGAGAGAGACGGTGGAGGCGCGCCGTAGAGAGGAGCAGCGGCGCCAAACGGGTCAACGTCGGACAGGCGAGAGGCAACCCCAAAACATTTTTAGGGGGGGGCACATGGCATGGACGACGGGGCTGCTGGAGGCAGATAAGGGGCGAGTTCAGAAGGCCACCAGGTTACGGGAGCCATTGGTGAGAAGAGGGAGGGAAGATGTAGAGGCACGGCGAGAGGTACTGAGTTGTATTGCCAGTCCGGTCCGGCCCGTTCCTGATCCCCGTTTAAGGCCAGTGGTGTGTGTTCCCAGTACGGTCCGGCCTGTTCCTGTCCCTCGCACCAAGCATACGGTGCGCGTCGCCAGCCCGGCCCGGCCTGTTCCTGCCCTTTGCACCAAGCCTACGGTGCGCGTCGCAAGCCCGGCCCGGCCTGTTCCTGCTCCCCGCACCAAGCCTACGGTGTGCGTCGCCAGCCCGGCCCGGCCTGTTCCTGCTCCTCGCACCAAGCCTACGGTGCGCGTCGCCAGCCCGGCCCGGCCTGTTCCTGCCCCTTGCACCAAGCCAAGCCTACGGTGCGAGTCGCCAGCCCGGCCCGGCCTGTTCCTGCCACTCGCACCAAGTCTACGGTGTGCGTCGCCAGCCCGGCCCGGCCTGTTCCTGCCCCTCGCACCAAGCCTACGGTGCGCGTCGCCAGCCTGGCCCGGCCTGTTCCTGCCCCTCGCACCAAGCCTACGGTGCGCGTCGCCAGCCCGGCCCGGCCTGTTCCTGCCACTCGCACCAAAGCTACGGTGCGCGTCGCCAGCCCGGCCCGGCCTGTTCCTGCCACTCGCACCAAGCCAGGGGTGTGAGTCGTCAGCCCGGTCCGGCCCGTTCCTGCTCCACGCACCAAGCCAGGGGTGCGCATCGTCAGCCCGGTCCGGCCCGTTGCTGCTCCACGCACCAAGCCAGGGGTGCGCATCGTCAGCCCGGTCCGGCCCGTTCCTGCTCCACGCACCAAGCCAGGGGTGCGCATCGTCAGTCCGGTCCGGCCCGTTCCTGCTTCACGCACCAAGCCAGGGGTGTGCGTCGTCAGTCCGGCACAACCCGTGCCTGGGTCACCGGTGCCTGGTCAGGTACCGGTCAGCTGCTCCACACCGGAGCTGAAGCAATCCGCTCCTACGATGTCCAGTCCAGCTCCAGCCAGCGGGGCCAGACCGGACCAGGGGCGCTACGGGGGGATTATTGGAGGGTGGTGGTCAAGCCCGGAGCCGGAACCGCCTCCGAGGAGGAATGCCTGGTTTGTCTATGTTGAGGCGCGGTCGCAGTCCGCGCCTTTGGGGGGGGGGGTACTGTCACACCCTGGCTCTGGGGACTCTATATGTTGAGCCAGGGTGTGTAGATGCTATGTGTTCTAGTTCTGTGTTATAGTTCTATGTGTTATATTTCTATGTTGGCCAGATTGGTTCCCAATCAGAGGCAACGAGTGTCAGCTGTTGCTGGTTGTCTCTGATTGGGAGCCATATTTAAACAGTCTGTTTTTCCCTTAGTGTTTGTGGGATCTTGTTTCCGTTTGGTTTGTTTCTGTGTTAACCGTAGGACTGCACGTTTCGTTTATTGTTTTGTTGTTATATTATCACTAACGATAATAAAGTTAAGTATGTTCGCAACTAACGCTGCGCATTGGTCTACTCTACGACGATCGTGACAGATGTAGCTCAGTTGGTAGAGCATGGCGTTTGCAACGCCAGGGTTGTGGGTTCGTTTCCCACGTGGGGCCAGTATGATTTAAAAAAATTAAAAAATAATGTATGCACTCACTAACTGTAAGTCGCTCTGGATAAGAGCGTCTGCTAAATGACTAAAATGTAAATGTAAATGATTACACAGGATTGCTATTTATTGTTAAAACAAAGGCTGGTGCTCTCTGGTGTGTATGTATGCAACATAAAGGCAAATAAACACAGTGTTTAATAACAGATTGTAGATTTGTTTATTTCTTAGTGATTTTCTCCCTCCTCTCACAGACACCCAGCTCCACCAACACCCTTTGGACAGCAAAGCATCCTGGACCAACAACAGAACTACTAGCATGACAGACCAAGCCTTGTCCCTTAGCTCAGTGGTTCTCTCCCTTTGTTGGTTACTTATCACATGACTGTACCCTTGGGGATTAATACAGTACTACTATATACTGCACCTATCACATGACTGTACCCTTGGGGATTAATACAATACTATTATATACTGCCCCTATGACATGACTGTACCCTTGGGGATTAATACAGTACTACTATATACTGCCCCTATCACATTACTGTACCCTTGGGGATTAATACAGTACTACTATATACTGCCCCTATCACATTACTGTACCCTTGGGGATTAATACAGTACTACTATATACTGCACCTATCACATGACTGTACCCTTGGGGATTAATACAATACTATTATATACTGCCCCTATGACATGACTGTACCCTTGGGGATTAATACAGTACTACTATATACTGCCCCTATCACATGACTGTACCCTTGGGGATTAATACAGTACTACTATATACTGCCCCTATCACATTACTGTACCCTTGGGGATTAATACAATACTACTATATACTGCCCCTATCACATGACTGTACCCTTGGGGATTAATACAGTACTACTATATACTGCCCCTATCACATGACTGTACCCTTGGGGATTAATACAGTACTACTATATACTGCCCCTATCACATGACTGTACCCTTGGGGATTAATACAGTACTACTATATACTGCCCCTATCACATGACTGTACCCTTGGGGATTAATACAGTACTACTATATACTGCCCCTATCACATGACTGTACCCTTGGGGATTAATACAGTACTACTTTATACTGCCTTATGTTCATTTACCATTACGCCTATGTTCTTATACAGTTAGTGTTTGTCTCCCCTACTACACTAGTACCCCCTGTAAACACCCTACTACTCTATTACCCCCTGTGAATACCCTACCACTCTATTACCCCCTGTGAATACCCTACTACACTGTTACCCCATGTGAATACCCTATTACCCCCTGTGAA
Source organism: Coregonus lavaretus (assembly GCF_964263955.1). Taxonomy (NCBI): domain Eukaryota; kingdom Metazoa; phylum Chordata; class Actinopteri; order Salmoniformes; family Salmonidae; genus Coregonus; species Coregonus lavaretus. The sequence goes on from NW_028157401.1 coordinate 84,673, forward strand.
TACCCTATTACCCCATATGAATACCCTACTACTATATTACCCCTGTGAATACCCTATTACCCCTTGTGAATACCCTACTACTCTATTACCCCCTGTGAATACCCTACTTCTCTATTACTCCCTGTGAATACCCTACTACCCTATTACCCCCTGTGAATACCCTATTACCCCCTGTGAATACCCTACTACCTATTACCCCCTGTGAATACCCTACTACCCTATTACCCCCCTTGAATACCCTACTACCCCATGTGAATACCCTACTACCCTATTACCCCCTGTGAATACCCTACTACCCTATTACCCTGCGTGAATACCCTATTACCCCATGTGAGTACCCTACTAACCTATTACCCCCTGTGAATACCCTACTACCCCATGTGAATAACCTACTATCCTATTACCTCCTGTGAATACCCTATTACTCCATGTGAATACCCTACTACCCTATTACCCCCTGTGAATACCCTACTACCCCCTGTGAATACCCTACTACCCTATTACCCCCTGTGAATACCCTATTACCCCCTGTGAATACCCTACTACCCCATGTGAATACCCTACTACCCTATTACCCCCTGTGAATACCCTATTACCCCATGTGAATACCCTACTACCCTATTACCCCCCTGTGAATACCCTACTACCCCATGTGAATACCCTACTACCCTATTAACCCATGTGAATACCCTATTACCCCATGTGAATACCCTACTACCCTATTACCCCCCTGTGAATACCCTACTACCCTATATACCCTTGTGAATACCCTGTTACCCCATGTGAATACCCTGTTACCCCCTGTGAATACCCTATTACACCCTGTGAATACTCTATTACCCCCTGTGAATACCATATTACCCCCTGTGAATACCCTATTACCCGATGTGAATACCCTACTACCCTATTGCCCCCTGTGAATACCCTATTACCCACTGTGAACACCCTACTACACTATTACCCCATGTGAATACCCTATTACACCCTGTGAATACCCTGTTACCCCCTGTGAATACCCTATTACACCCTGTGAATACCCTATTACCCGATGTGAATACCCTACCACCCTATTGCCCCCTGTGAATACCCTATTAACCACTGTGAATACCCTACTACACTATTACCCCATGTGAATACCCTATTACCCACTGTGGATACCCTACTACACTATTACCCCCTGTGAATACCCTATTACCCGATGTGAATACCCTACCACCCTATTGCCCCCTGTGAATACCCTATTACCCACTGTGAATACCCTACTACCCTATTACCCTATGTGAATACCCTATTACCCACTGTGAATACCCTACTACCCTATTACCCCATGTGAATACCCTATTACCCACTGTGAATACCCTACTACCCTATTACCCCATGTGAATACCCTATTACCCACTGTGAATACCCTACTACCCTATTACCCCATGTGAATACCCTATTACCCACTGTGAATACCCTACTACCCTATTGCCCCCTGTGAATACCCTATTACCCACTGTGAATACCCTACTACCCTATTACCCCCTGTGAATACCCTATAACCCCCTGTGAATACCCTACTACCCCAGGTGAATACCCTACTACCCTATTACCCCCTGTGAATACCCTATTACCCCCTGTGAATACCCTACTACCCCATGTGAATACCCTATTACCCTATTACCCCCTGTGAATACCCTATTACCCCATGTGAATACCCTACTACCCTATTACCCCCCTGTGAATACCCTACTACCCCATGTGAATACCCTACTACCCTATTAACCCATGTGACTACCCTATTACCCCATGTGAATACCCTACTACCCTATTACCCCCTGTGAATACTCTATTACCCCCCTGTGAATACCCTACTAGCCTATATACCCTTGTGAATACCCTGTTACCCCATGTGAATACCCTGTTACCCCCTGTGAATACCCTATTACACCCTGTGAATACTCTATTACCCCCTGTGAATACCCTATTACCCCCTGTGAATACCCTATTACCCGATGTGAATACCCTACTACCCTATTGCCCCCTGTGAATACCCTATTACCCACTGTGAATACCCTACTACACTATTACCCCATGTGAATACCCTATTACACCCTGTGAATACCCTGTTACCCCCTGTGAATACCCTATTACACCCTGTGAATACTCTATTACCCCCTGTGAATACCCTATTACCCCCTGTGAATACCCTATTACCCGATGTGAATACCCTACCACCCTATTGCCCCCTGTGAATACCCTATTACCCACTGTGAATACCCTACTACACTATTACCCCATGTGAATACCCTATTACCCACTGTGGATACCCTACTACACTATTACCCACTATGAATACCCTATTACCCGATGTGAATACCCTACCACCCTATTGCCCCCTGTGAATACCCTATTACCCACTGTGAATACCCTACTACCCTATTACCCCATGTGAATACCCTATTACCCACTGTGAATACCCTACTACCCTATTACCCCATGTGAATACCCTATTACCCACTGTGAATACCCTACTACCCTATTACCCCCTGTGAATACCCTATTACCCCATGTGAATACCCTATTACCCCCTGTGGATACCCTACTACACTCCGCTGAGCTCTCTCCACACGGTAACGTCTGCTTCCCTGTATCTTAGTGTTGCTACATTACATGGTGTGAGGACTAGAGTTGATTCCATCTGTCCAGATGAGCTCGGCGAGGCATTAGTTAAACTGCCTGTGACTTGCCTCTGCTGTCCTGCCCGTTATCTGACCCACAGGGACTGCAGACGACATTAGAACCTTGCTGATGCATCTTTATGAGGTATTATCAAGTTATTATCCATGTTACATTGGTATAGAGATGTATACAGTATGTAGATGGTTAAAGACAAGACACATGAATTGCTAATATGCCTCTATCATGCTTTGGCAGGACTGTACCATCTAGATAGGGGATTTTATTTTGTATTGAAGTGAACTATGTATAGCGATGTACTGAATGTTTTACGGTAAATGTTATTGAATATGCCTGGCTAGTTTTACCACTACTCGCCTCTTAGCCACACAGAGTGTATCTCTACTATAAGAATACCAAATCCAATTTCTTCCACTCCACAAGTATTGTAGTACAAGATGGGATATTACGATGCGTTTTAAACACAAACCTGGTTATAGGATGTTGAGACCATAGAAATGGTGGTAAATGGAAAAAGTAAAATGCCCCATTAAACAAACACTGTCAAAAACAAGCTGTGTCCTCCTCCTCTGGTTCTGTTCACCAGGCAGGTCTCTGTGATGCCAGATGGACTCCAGCCTTCTGAGCTGTGTCCTCCTCCTCTGGTTCTGTTCACCAGGCAGGTCTCTGTGATGCCAGATGGACTCCAGCCTTCTGAGCTGTGTCCTCCTCTGGTTCTGTTCACCAGGCAGGTCTCTGTGATGCCAGGTTGACTCCAGCCTTCTGAGCTGTGTCCTCCTCTGGTTCTGTTCTCCAGGCAGGTCTCTGTGATGCCAGATGGACTCCAGCCTTCTGAGCTGTGTCCTCCTCTGGTTCTGTTCACCAGGCAGGTCTCTGTGATGCCAGATGGACTCCAGCCTTCTGAGCTGTGTCCTCCTCCTCTGGTTCTGTTCACCAGGCAGGTCTCTGTGATGCCAGATGGACTCCAGCCGTCTGAGCTGTGTCCTCCTCTGGTTCTGTTCACCAGGCAGGTCTCTGTGATGCCAGATGGACTCCAGCCTTCTGAGCTGTGTCCTCCTCCTCTGGTTCTGTTCACCAGGCAGGTCTCTGTGATGCCAGATGGACTCCAGCCGTCTGAGCTGTGTCCTCCTCTGGTTCTGTTAAACCAGGCAGGTCTCTGTGATGCCAGATGGACTCCAGCCGTCTGAGCCTGGTCCAACCAGGAGTTGACACTCTTTAAACTATGAATCTCTAATTGATATTGTGATGCTTGGAGAGGTTGGCCAGCTGTCTGGAGCCGGGGCTGAGGGCTGGAGAGGAGAGGGAGAGGAGGAGAGAGCAGCCTGTTCGGTGGAGGTATAGGGAAAGAAAGATGAATTACCGGTACATGTGCATGTCTGCAGAACGTGTAGTCTTGTTATAGTCTATATGACATACGATTCAATGCACTGCCCTTTAGAACTTTTTGTGAGGAGAAACCTGTATTGTTGGCAACATGTGACTCCACTTTGTTGAAGTGATGATGTTGGCAGACCAGACCAATAAATGTCTAGCAATCTTAAAAATGTATTATGGTGGGGTTGATTTTTATTTCTGCTCCGTCGTCAGATTCCCAAAGCAGATATTTTGTGACTTCTTCTGTCAGCTTTTTATCATTTTCTTCCTAAAATATCTTCTGTTTGTTCGTTTTTAGTTTCCCGGCCCTCTATTCCTACAGTCTCTGATTCATGAGTCATTGAGAAATGATGTCGTTGTAGTTTTGTATATTCCTAGTGTGTTATTGTGTTTAGGTGAGAGAAATGATGTAATGATGTCATTGTAGTTCTGATAGAAGTGATGTAACTCTAGTGCTGACTCCAGGCCAGAATGTCTTGGCTCAGGACAGACATGGAGGGGTTGTGCCAAGTCTGTTAACTCTCTCTCTATCTCACACACGCACACACACACACGCACACACACACACACACGCACACTCACACACACACACACACACACTGTGAAACACTAGAATTACACAATAATATTTGCTTTCAATCTTGTTTATTTTAGATAATTAACTAACTTATATGATTAAAGTAATTTGAGAAAACTACACAACTACAGTAATTATATATTTTAAAGTTACAACTAAACAATGATTTAAATCAATAAGATAACATTTTGTATGTCAGACTTGACTTCCTTCATCTGGTCTTTTCCAGGCTTTTCTCCTGTGACTTGATGTCTTCCTATTAGCATTTGTAGAGTCGGTTGATCCTCAGGATGTCAGTGGTGGACAACCCCTGTCTCTGGCCGATGGACACGTTGGGGTTGGGAATGGGGGTGATGGAGTCCTTTCCATTGATAGAGAAGGCTGTTTTTCCATAGTGCATGACGGAGCTGTAGTCATAGGGAGTGTTGAGGTTGTTGGTGTTTGATTTATCAAAGTTGTAGGCACTGTTAGCGTCGATGTTACTCCAGTTGATCCTGACGTACTGGTCACGGTCGCTCCTGGTTTGTTCGTGCTGGAAGCCCAGAGCGTGGAGAGTCTCGTGCTGAACGATGCCGAAGTAAACGCAGCCGTCCCTTTGGAGAGAGACCACCTGTTGGCCTCCCACTCTCCCAAGAGAGGACCAGCACCCGTCTCTGGGCTCATAGCTGATGAAGTCAACCTGATTCCGACGAGGCACGAAGCGAATGCAGGTCTTGGAAGGGAAGGCCTGGAGGGCGTTCTCAATGATCTGCTTGTCGGAGGAAGTGAAGCTACTGCTCACTGTGTAAGGCACTTCAACCTTTCCGTTAGGGCCTTTGCTCCAGAAGCACCCTGCACTGTAAAATAAGATTCAGCTGGTTAGTAAATTATATTGGAAAATACTAATATTTTGACATAAAAAATATACATTTGTTATCTTTACTTGAATATAATTAGTACTTTACTTCACTTCACTTGTTTAACCAACCTGAACTATATATATATATATATATATATATATATATATATATATATATATATATATATCAACATTAGATACATGTAAAAACAACTACAAGGTAAACTGTGTTTAATTTACAAAATGTTCAACATATTTCTCTCAATTTACTAATGTTAAGTTCTTGCAACAACTTGCCACGTCTCTGTTTTTAGAGCATTGTGGGTAATTCCACCTTCATTGACTTCATAATCCTATAATACAATGTTGTATGCATGTTTAAAGGACGAAAATTATATTGTATTAGTATTAAGCAACTTGTTGTGCTTTGAGGTGTGAACGGATATCGAAACCGTCAGTCAAATTTATGTTCAATGATGAGACAAACAATTCCCACCATCACCGCTGTTAATGACACTGGCTAATGGAGCATCCTGCACTGCTGCAGTTCTACCTCCATTTACTGCTAGTGGAATGAGCACTGTGCTCAACAACACCTGCTAATGTAGGTGAAAATGCCCATTGTTCAAAATTAATACACGATCTCCAAAAGTAACTCATCAGAAAGATGAAGCAAATGTAACTTATGAAAACAGTTTTGGAATTGATACAAAGTGAAGTATATTATACATAAAAATACCTCATGTTGGAAATACTCAAAAAGGCTGATACAAATAGTTTTAAAAGTAGAACTCGCAAAATATTGTTTTTTAGTGTGTGTGGGTGTTGTACCTAAAGCAAATCATGGCATTTCTGGTTGTTGGTGCCAGCAGGTCTCCCTCCAGCAGAAACTGACTGGAGCCGTTATTAGTGGTCAGAATTCTCTCAGTGAAGTCTACAACCTCAGGGTTGTCTATTAGGATCTCCGGTCCACTTCCATCCTCCACGAGAGGGTTGGCCTGAGAGATGTCCAGGAGGAGGAGGAGGAGGAGGAGGGTGAGAGAGGTGCTATGCTCCATCTTCAGTGTGTGGAGAGGAGAGACTCTGGATGGCTCCTTGGATCTGGCAGTGGAGATGCTCTAGATGGGCTTCTTGGTCCTGGTGATGCTTTGGAGAGGCTCCTTGATGTGTGATTCTGTCTGGTCAGTCCTGGCCTTTTTATACAGTCCTATACAGGTGTGTCTGCAGGAGGATTAAGGGTTGGGGTCCATGTTGTTAGTCCTAAATAAACCTCTGAAGGGAGGGCTCCACCACCAAACCCACTGTTTCTACATGGTTTTAATCCATACGGGTCCATTTACACCTGGCCATGCCTACTCAACAAACACGTCACACACACACACACACAAACACACACACACACACACACACACACACACACACACACACACTGTAATGACTCTACTGCAATGATGTGCTGAGGAACGTGTCAGATTGTCACTGCAGGGGTCCCTTTAGACATGAAGTAGGCTGCGTCCTTAATGTCACCCTATTCCCTATATAGTAGTGTGCTAAAGTAGTGTACTATGTAGGGAATAGGGTGCCATTTGGGACGCAATCATAGTGTCAATGGTTTTTCCGATGATAAAAGATATGACTGATCCACTAGGTACCGGTTTACATCATTGGTGTGTTTGGTAGCTTATTGTCTAACAGTTGGGAATACAAGTACACATTACAATGCTGATGCATACTTAGGGCAGGCCAGGCCACTGGTCAAATATTGGCACTTTGCCATTTCCTGTTTGGCAACCCCACAGAATTATTGAACCTCCCCCATGTTTGATTGTAAGGAAGGTGATCTTTTCTTTTGAATGCTTCATTTGGTCGTTGGTAAACATAGCAAGACCCCACTGCTGAAAGAGATACAGGAAACCCTGATTAAACGTAGCAAAAACCCACCTAAACAAGCCTAAATCCTGGGAGAAATGTTCTCTTTTCCGATTGAACAAAATTAGAGGTCTTTGTCACTAAAAATCTGCGCTATGTTTTACCAGAAACCAAATGAAGCTTTCAAAGAAAAGATCACCCTCCTCACAATCAAACATGGGGGAGGTTCCATAATTACATTTTACATTTTTAGTCATTTAGCAGACGCTCTTATCCAGAGCGACTTACAGTTAGTGCATACATTATTTTATCAAACCCACAACCCTGGCGTTGCAAATGCCATGCTCTACCAACTGAGCTACATCCCCTGCCGGCCATTCCCTCCCCTACCCTGGACGACGCTGGGCCAATTGTGCGCGCCGCCCCATGGGTCTCCCATGATGTGGGGTTGCTTTGCTGCCTCCTGTACTGGGGGGCCTTGAACGTGCAAGGCATCATGAAATCAGTAGATTATCAACGTGTTTTGGTGTCCAATGTTCAACCCAGTGTCCAAAAACGGGGTCTCCATCGAAGGGCTTTCAGCAAGAAAAGACATAACACACATAGAAAAGCAACCAGTAATGGTTAAAAAATAAACACTGGACTGTTCTGGAATGGCCGGTGTTGAGTCCAGATCTAAATCACTTGGAAAACCTATGGCTTGATCTGAAAACAGCAGTTGGTGGAAGGCCCCCTTCAAACATAGCAGAATTAAAATTAAGATACATTTATACGTCAATTATACACAAGGGCTGAGCGATATGGCCAAAATATCATGACATATACAGTGAAGGTAAAATGTATTTGATCCCCTGCTGATTTTGTACGTTTGCCCACTGACCAAAGAAATGATCAGTCTATAATTTTAATGGTAGGTTTATTTAAACAGTTAGAGACAGAATATCAACAAAAAAATCCAGAAAAACACATGTCAAAAATGTTATGAATGTGCAAGGCATCATGAAATCAGTAGATGATCAAGGTATATTGGAGTCCAATGTTCAACCCAAGGAAGCAGCTTGGAGGTGTTTGTTATTTTTTCCACTAATGCTGGCCTAAGCTATACAGGCACAACTATCACAATCTATAACGAACATATTTCTTCCAATACATTAGATTAATATTTCCAGACAAACATTAAATGATGAGTTTGTCTGAACAACTTGTTACCTTGTGACTCTACCTGTCCTATAGTATTTGCCAAAACAGGAAATGGCAAAGTGACAATATTTGACCAGTGGCCTGGCCTGCCCTAAGTATGCATCAGCATTGTAATGTGTACTTGTATTCCCAACTGTTAGACAATAAGCTACCAAACACACCAATGATGTAAACCGGTACCTAGTGGATCAGTCATATCTTTTATCATCGGAAAACCATTGACACTATGATTGCGTCCCAAATGGCACCCTATTCCCTACATAGTACACTACTTTATCACACTACTATATAGGGAATAGGGTGACATTCAGGACGCAGCCTACTTCATGTCTAAAGGGACCCCTGCAGTGACAATCTGACACGTTCCTCAGCACATCATTGCAGTAGAGTCATTACAGTGTGTGTGTGTGTGTGTGTGTGTGTGTGTGTGTGTGTGTGTGTGTGTGTGTGAGAGTGTGTGTGTGTGTGTGTGTGTGTGTGTGTGTGTGTGTGTGTGTGTGTGTGTGTGTGTGTGTGTGTGTGTGTGTGTGTGTGTGTGTGAGTGTGAGTGTGAGTGTGTGTGTGTGTGTGTGTGTGTGTGTGTGAGTGTGTGTGACGTGTTTGTTGAGTAGGCATGGCCAGGTGTAAATGGACCCGTATGGATTAAAACCATGTAGAAACAGTGGGTTTAGTGGTGGAGCCCTCCCTTCAGAGGTTTATTTAGGACTAACAACATGGACCCCAACCCTTAATCCTCCTGCAGACACACCTGTATAGGACTGTATAAAAAGGCCAGGACTGACCAGACAGAATCACACATCAAGGAGCCTCTCCAAAGCATCACCAGGACCAAGAAGCCCATCTAGAGCATCTCCACTGCCAGATCCAAGGAGCCATCCAGAGTCTCTCCTCTCCACACACTGAAGATGGAGCATAGCACCTCTCTCACCCTCCTCCTCCTCCTCCTCCTCCTGGACCTCTCTCAGGCCAACCCTCTCGTGGAGGATGGAAGTGGACCGGAGATCCTAATAGACAACCCTGAGGCTGTAGACTTCACTGAGAGAATTCTGACCACTAATAACGGCTCCAGTCAGTTTCTGCTGGAGGGAGACCTGCTGGCACCAACAACCAGAAATGCCATGATTTGCTTTAGGTACAACACCCACACACACTAAAAAACAATATTTTGCGAGTTCTACTTTTAAAATTATTTGCATCAGCCTTTTTTAGTATTTCCAACATGAGGTATTTTTTATGTATAATATACTTCACTTTGTATCAATTCCAAAACTGTTTTCGTAAGTTACATTTGCTTCATCTTTCTGATTAGTTACTTTTGGAGATCGTGTATTAATTTTGAACAATGGGCATTTTCACCTACATTAGCAGGTGTTGTTGAGCACAGTGCTCATTCCACTAGCAGTAAATGGAGGTAGAACTGCAGCAGTGCAGGATGCTCCATTAGCCAGTGTCATTAACAGCGGTGATGGTGGGAATTGTTTGTCTCATCATTGAACATCAATTTGACTGACGGTTTCGATATCCGTTCACACCTCAAAGCACAACAAGTTGCTTAATACTAATACAATATAATTTTCGTCCTTTAAACATGCATACAACATTGTATTATAGGATTATGAAGTCAATGAAGGTGGAATTACCCACAATGCTCTAAAAACAGAGACATGTGGCAAGTTGTTGCAAGAACTTAACATTAGTAAATTGAGAGAAATATGTTGAACATTTTGTAAATTAAACACAGTTTACCTTGTAGTTGTTTTTACATGTATCTAATGTTGATATATATATATATATATATATATATATATATAGTTCAGGTTGGTTAAACAAGTGAAGTGAAGTAAAGTACTAATTATATTCAAGTAAAGATAACAAATGTATATTTTTTATGTCAAAATATTAGTATTTTCCAATATAATTTACTAACCAGCTGAATCTTATTTTACAGTGCAGGGTGCTTCTGGAGCAAAGGCCCTAACGGAAAGGTTGAAGTGCCTTACACAGTGAGCAGTAGCTTCACTTCCTCCGACAAGCAGATCATTGAGAACGCCCTCCAGGCCTTCCCTTCCAAGACCTGCATTCGCTTCGTGCCTCGTCGGAATCAGGTTGACTTCATCAGCTATGAGCCCAGAGACGGGTGCTGGTCCTCTCTTGGGAGAGTGGGAGGCCAACAGGTGGTGTCTCTCCAAAGGGACGGCTGCGTTTACTTCGGCATCGTTCAGCACGAGACTCTCCACGCTCTGGGCTTCCAGCACGAACAAACCAGGAGCGACCGTGACCAGTACGTCAGGATCAACTGGAGTAACATCGACGCTAACAGTGCCTACAACTTTGATAAATCAAACACCAACAACCTCAACACTCCCTATGACTACAGCTCCGTCATGCACTATGGAAAAACAGCCTTCTCTATCAATGGAATGGACTCCATCACCCCAATCCCCAACCCCAACGTGTCCATCGGCCAGAGACAGGGGTTGTCCACCACTGACATCCTGAGGATCAACCGACTCTACAAATGCTAATAGGAAGACATCAAGTCACAGGAGAAAAGCCTGGAAAAGACCAGATGAAGGAAGTCAAGTCTGACATACAAAATGTTATCTTATTGATTTAAATCATTGTTTAGTTGTAACTTTAAAAATATAATTACTGTAGTTGTGTAGTTTTCTCAAATTATTTTAATCATATGAGTTAGTTAATTATCTAAAATAAACAAGATTGAAAGCAAATATTATTGTGTAATTCTAGTGTTTTCCAGTGTGTGTGTGTGTGTGTGTGTGTGTGTGTGTGTGTGTGTGTGTGTGTGTGTGTGTGTGTGTGTGTGTGTGTGTGTGTGTGTGTGTGTGTGTGTGTGTGTGTGTGTGTGTGAGAGAGAGTTAACAGACTTGGCACAACCCCTCCATGTCTGTCCTGAGCCAAGACATTCTGGCCTGGAGTCAGCACTAGAGTTACATCACTTCTATCAGAACTACAATTACATCATTTCTCTCACCTAAACACAATAACACACTAGGAATATACAAAACTACAACGACATCATTTCTCAATGACTCATGAATCAGAGACTGTAGGAATAGAGGGCTGGGAAACTAAAAACGAACAAACAGAAGACATTTTAGGAAGAAAAATGATAAAAGGCTGACAGATGAAGTCACAAAATATCTGCTTTGGGAATCTGACGACGGAGCAGAAATAAAAATCAACCCCACCATAATACATTTTTAAGATTGCTAGACATTAACTGGTCTTGTCTGCCAACATGATGAAGCCCATTCTCAGCCCAAGATGGCGTATCAGTGCGGTGGTGTATTCTGTCGTGTCCTCGTGTAAATAGACAGTTTTTTCTTTTTTTTGTGTGTCTTTTTCGTATATATCGCTCAATCTCACATTTCCGTCCTTTAACTAAATAAACTATCCTGCAACCCGCCTCACCCAATGTGGAACGGATTCTATTATTTCTTTATAACTTTTTTATCCAGAACCTCCGGTTGAAACTAGCCAGCTAGCCAGCTAACTAGCTACTTGCTATTAGCCACCGTTAGCGGTCTTCACCATTGTCCGTGGCCTGCACTACCTACCAGCCAGCTCTAGCCTGGACAATTATCGGCCAGTCTGCAGTCTGCACAGCGCGCTATCGACCCAGAACATATCGGATTTTCTGCCGGAATCACTGGACCTTAACACCGGATCATCGCAACTAGCTAGCTGCAACCGAATGGCTATTGTTGTTGTTGGCTAATCACCACTGTCCCAAAACAAGCACCAGTTAGCCTTGAGCTAGCCTTCGAGCCAGGCCCATCTCCCGGCTATCTACCTCTCTGTCAACCGGACGGGACCTCCTAGTGTTGACACGGAGCCCAGCTGATCCATCACAACTGGTCTGCCGACGTAATCGTCTGATGTGGTTTCAACAGGCTTCCCATTGCGACGACCACGAAGATCCATCTGCTAGCCCCGACCCACTAGCACACGCAATCAACAGCCGTGCCTCCTGCTCGCCTGTGCCGTAGCAGCCACCGAACTGCTCCCGGACTCACCTATTGCTGTTCACTGGACCTTATGATCACTCAGCTACACAGCTGATACCTGCTGGACTGTTCCTTTACACAGTACCCATCCTGTTTATCTGTTTAGCCTCAGCCCAAACTTTCGTCGCCATTACCAGCTGTTGTCTTAGCTCTCTCAAATAATACCTGTGATTGCTTTATGCCTCTCTCCCATGTCAATACGCCTTGCCTATTGCTGTTTCAGTTATTTCTTATTGTACTATTTCACTGTAGAGCCCCCAGTCCAGCTCAACCTGCCTCAGATAGCTCCTTTGTCCCACCCCCAATAAACGCGGGGACCGGCTCAATCGGTGCCTCCAGTGATGTTATCTCTTTCATTGTTACACAACACTTAGGTGTACCTCCACTGTACTCATACCCTTCCATATCCTTGTCTGTACATAATGCCTTGAATCTATTTTACAACGCCCAGAAATCTGTCCCTTTTATTCTCTGTTATTCACTGCGTTAGCACACTCCGCCAACCCTGATGTTCTAGCAGTGTCTGAATCCTGGCTTAGGAAGGCCACCAAAAATTCAGAAATGTCCATCCCCAACTACAAAAATGTTTGTCTAGATAGAACTGCCAAAGGGGGCGGAGTTGCAATCTACTGTAGAGATAGCCTGCAGAGCTGTATCATACTATCCAGGTCTGTGCCCAAACAGTTTGAGCTTTTACTTCTAAAAATCCACCTTTCCAGAAATATGTATCTCACTGTTGCCGCTTGCTACAGACCCCCCTCAGCCCCCAGCTGTGCCCTGGACACCATATGTGAATTGTTTGCCCCCCATCTATCCTCAGAGTTTGTACTGCTTGGTGACCTAAACTGGGATATGCTTAACACCCCAGCCGTCCTACAATCTAAACTAGATGCCCTCAATCTCCCACAAATTATCAAGGAACCTACCAGGTACAACCCTAAATCCGTAAACATGGGCACCCTCATAGATATCATCCTGACTAATTTACCCTCTAAATAAACCTCTGCTGTCTTCAACCAGGATCTCAGCGATCACTGCCTCATTGCCTGTGTCCGTAATGGGTCCGCGGTCAAACGACCACCCCTCATCACTGTCAAACGCTCCCTAAAACACTTTAGCGAACAGGCCTTTCTAATTGACCTGGCCCGGGTATCCTGGATGGATATTGACCTCATTCCGTCAGTAGAGGATGCCTGGTTGTTCTTTAAAAGTGCTTTCCTCTCCATCTTAAATAAGCATGCCCCTTTCAAAAAATTCAGAACTAAGAACAGATATAGCCCCTGGTTCACCCCAGACTTGACTGCCCTTGACCAGCACAAAAACATCCTGTGGCGTACTGTATTAGCATCGAACAGCCCCCGTGATATTAAACTTTAAAGGGAAGTCAGGAACCAATATACACAATCAGTTAAGAAAGCAAAAGGCTAGCTTTTTCAAACTGAAATGTACATCCTGTAGCACTAACTCCAAAAAGTTTTGGGACTCTGTAAAGTCCATGGAGAATAAGAGCACTTCCTCCCAGCTGCCCACTGCACTGAGGCTAGGAAACACTGTCACCACCGATAAATCTACGATAATCGAGAATTTCAACATGCATTTTGCCATGGCTGGCCATGCTTTCCACCTGGCTACCCCTACCCCGGCCACCAGCTCTGCACCCTCCGCTGCATCTTGCCCATGCTGCTTCAATGCCATACAACACTCCTTCCATAGCCTCCAACTGCTCTTAAACGCTAGTAAAACTAAATGCATGCTCTTCAATCGAATGCTGCTTGCACCCGTCCGCCTGACTAGAATCACTACTCTCAGCGGGTCTGACTTAGAATATGTGGACAACTACAAATACCTAGGTGTCTGGTTAGACTGTAAACTCTCCTTCCAGACTCACATTAAGCATCTCCAATCAAAAGTTAGATCTAGAATCGGCTTCCTATTTCGCAACAAAGCCTCCTTCACTCATGCTGCCAAACATGCCCTCGTAAAACTGACTATCCTACCGATCCTTGACTTCGGCGATGTCATTTACAAAATAACCTCCAATACTCTACTCAGCAAATTGGATGTAGTCTATCACAGTGCCATCCGTTTTGTCACCAAAGCCCCATATACTACCCACCATTGTGACCTGTACGCTCTTGTTGGCTGGCTCTCATTACATATTCGTCGCCAAACCCACTGGCTCCAGGTCATCTATAAATCACTGCTAGGCAAATCCCCGCCTTATCTTAGCTCTCTGGTCACCATAGCAACACCCACCCGTAGTATGCGCTCCAGCAGGGATATCTCACTGGTCATCCCCAAAGCCAACACCTCCTTTGGCCGCCATTCCTTCCAGTTCTCTGCTGCCAATGACTGGAACGAACTGCAAAAATCTCTGAAGCTGGAGACACTTATCTCCCTCACTAACTTTAAGCATCAGTTGTCAGAGCAACTTACCGATCACTGCACCTGTACACAGCCCATCTGAAATTAGCCCACCCAACTACCTCATCCCCATATTGTTTTTTATTTTGCTCATTTGCACCCCATTATCTCTATTTGCACATCATCTTTTGCACATCTATCTCTCCAGTGTTAATACAAAATGTTAATTATTTTGCAATATGACCTATTTATTACCTTACTTCCATAACTTACTACATTTGCACACACTGTATATAGATGTTCTATTGTGTTATTGACTGTACGTTGTGTTTACCCCATATGTAACTCTGTGTTGTTGTTGTTTTTATCGCACTGCTTTGCTTTATCTTGGCCAGGTCGCAGTTGTAAATGAGAACTTGTTCTCAACTGGCTTCTTACCTGGTTAAATAAAGGTGAAATAAAAATTAATTAATTAATTAAATCATCACTTCAACAAAGTGGAGTCACATGTTCCCAACATTGCAGGTTTCTCCTCACAAAAAGTTTTAAAGGGCAGTGCATTGAATCGTATGTCATATAGACTATAACAAGACTACACGTTCTGCAGACATGCACGTGTACCGGTAATTCATCTTTCTTTCCCTATACCTCCACCGAACAGGCTGCTCTCTCCTCCTCCTCTCCCTCTCCTCTCCAGCCCTCAGCCCCAGCTGCAGACAGCTGCCCAACCTCTCCAAGCATCACAATATCAATTAGAGATTCATAGTTTAAAGAGTGTCAACTCCTGGTTGGACCAAGCTCAGACGGCTGGAGTCCATCTGGCATCACAGAGACCTGCCTGGTGAACAGAACCAGAGGAGGACACAGCTCAGAAGGCTGGAGTCCATCTGAGCCTTCATATTGATGCATAATGTACCAAATAATGAAAGAGAAGCGCTGTAGTTTTGAGTTCCACAAACTTAGTGTGGAAGAGGTGAAACGATTGCTGCTGTCTATAAATAAGGACAAACCACCTGGTACCGACAACCTGGATGGTAAATTGCTGAGGTTGGTAGCGGAATACATTGTGACTCCTGTTTGCCACATCTTCCATTTTTGCCTAGAAGACGGTGTGTGCCCTCAGATATGGAGGGAGGCAAAGGTCATTCCCCAAAATAGCAGATCACCCTTTAATGGTTAAAACAGCCGACCAATCAGCCTGTGACAAGTGCTTAGCAAACTTTTGGAGAAAAAATGTGTTTGATCAAATATAAAGTTATTTTACAGAAAACTAATTAATAACAGACTTTCAGCATGCTTATAGGGAAGGGCACCCAACATGCTCGGCACTGACACAAATGACTGATGACTGGCTGAAAGAAATTGATAGTAAGAAGACTGTGGGCGATGTTCTGTTAGACTTCAGTGCAGCTTTTGATGTCATTGATCATAACCTATTGTTGAAAAAAAAAAACATAGGTGTTATGGATTTGCATCCTCTGCCTTATTATGGATTGAGAGTTACATATCTAATAGAAAACAGAAGGTTTTCGTTAATGTGGTGTACCACAGGGCAGCTGGCTAGGGCTATTATTTTATTCTGCTTTTACTAATGACCTTCCTCTGACCTTGAATGAAGCCTGTGTGTCCATGTACGCTGACGACTCACCAGCATACTTGTCGGCCGCAACAGTACAATAAATAACTGACACCCTTAACATAGAGCTCCAGTCAGTTTTAGGATGGGTAACTAAGCAATAGGTTGGTGCTAAATATCCCAAAAACGTAAATAATCATTTTTGGGACAAATCACTCGCTCAACCTTAAACCTCATTTAGATATATTATTGAATAATGTAGCGATTGAGCAAGTTGAGGAGACTAAACTGCTGGGTGTAACCCTAGATAGCAAACTGTCATGGTCAAAACATATAGACTCAATGGTTGCTAAAAATGGGAAGAGGTCTGTCCATGCTAAGGCGCTGCTCTGCCTTCTTGACATCTCAGTCGACCGGACAGGTCCTACATGCCCCAGTTTGGTCGCACCTGGACTACTGCCCAGCTGTGTGGTCATGTGCGGCAAAGAGGGACATTGGTAAATTGCAGTTGGTCAAGAACAAAGTAGCACGTATCACACTTACAGTGGGGAGAACAAGTATTTGGTACACTGCCGATTTTGCAGGTTTTCCTACTTACAAAGCATGTAGAGGTCTGTAATTTTTATCATAGGTACACTTCAACTGTGAGAGACGGAATCTAAAACAAAAATCCAGAAAATCACATTGTATGATTTTTAAGTAATTAATTTGCATTTTATTGCATGACATAAGTATTTGATCACCTACCAACCAGTAAGAATTCCGTCTCTCACAGACCTGTTAGTTTTTCTTCAAGAAGCCCTCCTGTTCTCCACTCATTCCCTGTATTAACTGCACCTGTTTGAACTCGTTACCTGTATAAAAGACACCTGTCCACACACTCAATCAAACATACTCCAACCTCTCCACAATGGCCAAGACCAGAGAGCTGTGTAAGGACATCAGGGATAAAATTGTAGACCTGCACAAGGCTGGGATGGGCTACAGGACAATAGGCAAGCAGCTTGGTGAGAAGGCAACAACTGTTGGCGCAATTATTAGAACATGGAAGAAGTTTAAGATGACGGTCAATCACCCTCGGTCTGGGGCTCCATGCAAAATCTCACCTCGTAGGGCATCAATGATCATGAGGAAGTTGAGGGATCAGCCCAGAACTACACGGCAGGACCTGGTCAATGACCTGAAGAGAGCTGGGACCACAGTCTCAAAGAAAACCATTAGAAACACACTATGCCGTCATGGATTAAAATCCTGCAGCGCACGCAAGGTCCCCCTGCTCAAGCCAGCGCATGTCCAGGCCCGTCTGAAGTTTGCCAATGACCATCTGGATGATCCAGAGGAGGAATGGGAGAAGGTCATGTAGAGCTTTTTGTCTAAACTCCACTCGCCGTGTTTGAAGGAAGAAGAAGGATGAGTACAACCCCAAGAACACCATCCCAACCGTGAAGCATGGAGGTGGAAACATCATTCTTTGGGGATGCTTTTCTACAAAGGGGACAAGTCGACTGCACCGTATTTAGGGGAGGATGGATGGGGCCATGTATTGCGAGATCTTGGCCAACAACCTCCTTCCCTCAGTAAGAGCATTGAAGATGGGTCGTGACAGGGTTTTCCAGCATGACAACGACCCGAAACACACAGCCAGGGCAACTAAGGAGTGGCTCCGTAAGAAGCATCTCAAGGTCCTGGAGTGGCCTAGCCAGTCTCCAGACCTGAACCCAATAGAAAATCTTTGGAGGGAGCTGAAAGTCCGTATTGCCCAGCGACAGCCCCGAAACCTGAAGGTTCTGGAGAAGGTCTGTATGGAGGAGTGGGCCAAAATCCCTGCTGCAGTGTGTGCAAACCTGGTCAAGACCTACAGGAAATGTATGATCTCTGTAATTGCAAACAAAGGTTTCTGTACCAAATATTAAGTTCTGCTTTTCTGATGTATCAAATACTTATGTCATGCAATAAAATGCAAATTAATTACTTAAAAATCATACAATGTGATTTTCTGGATTTTTGTTTTAGATTCCGTCTCTCACAGTTGAAGTGTACCTATGATAAAAATTACAGACCTCTACATGCTTTGTAAGTAGGAAAACCTGCAAAATCGGCAGTGTATCAAATACTTGTTCTCCCCACTGTATATATACAGTGTTATAACAATGTGCAAATAGTTAAAGTACAAATGGGAAAATAAATCAACATAAATATGGGTTGTATTTACAATGGTGTTTGTTCTTCACTGGTTGCCCTTTTCTTGTGGCAACAGGTCACAAATATTGCACTGTGATGGCACACTGTGCTTTTTCACCCAGTAGATAAGGGAGTTTATCAAAATTGAGTTTGTTTTCAAATTCTTTATGGATCTCTGTAATCTGAGGGAAATATGTGTCTCTACATTTGGCAGGAGGTTAGGAAGTGCAGCTCAGTTTCCACCTCATTTTGTGGGCAGTGTGCACATAGCCTGTCTTCTCTTGAGAGCCAGGTCTGCCTACAGCGGCCTTTCTCAATAGCAAGGCTATGCTCACTGAGTCTGTATATAGTCAAAGCTTTCCTTAAGTTTGGGTCAGTCACAGTAGTCAGGTATTCTGCCACTGTGTACTCTCTGTTTAGGGCCAAATAGCATTCTAGTTTGCTCTGTTTTTTTGTTAATTCTTTCCAATGTGTCAAGTAATTCTCTTTTTGTTTTTCTCATCATTTGGTTGGGTCTAAATGTCTCTCTCTCTCTCTCTCTCTCTCTCTCTCTCTCTGTCTCTCTGTCTCTCTGTCTCTCTGTCTCTCTCTGTCTCTCTGTCTCTCTCTCTCTGTCTCTCTGTCTCTGTCTCTGTCTCTGTCTCTGTCTCTGTCTCTGTCTCTGTCTCTCTCTCTCTCTCTCTCTCTCTCTCTCTCTCTCTCTCTCTCTCTCTCTCTCTCTCTCTCTGTCTCTGTCTCTGTCTCTGTCTCTCTGTCTCGCTCTCGCTCTCGCTCTATCTTTCTCGCTCTCGCTCTCAGCTGCATGTCTGAATATGACCCAGTGCTGTTTTCTCCAGTCAGGACTGTTTCAGGCTGAACACAACATCTCTCCAGTGTAATGTTACATGACCATGTCTCCCTGGGGAACAAAGAGTTTGTGTGGAATATGAGCAGGGTAGACATAGTACTGTAGATTAATAAATCATAATCCCATGTTGCCATGACAGCAGAGACACCTCTGTCACCTTCATTGTTTATTCTCACACCTCTACTCCCCCCAGGGGGAGAAGTTGTAGGGGTCAGCAGATGATGTTTGTTTTATCTGAAAGTGAGTAGACTGCAGTCAATTAGGATTTATTTAGAGTGTGAATGAACTGCACCATTGAGCGTAGCAAAATAGGCTCTTTACTGTACCCTCCTGTAGTTCTGTCCTAGTAGATGAAGTGGTCTACATGAATAGGGAGAGGGTTGTTGGGCTTTAGGGTGACCACATAGCAGTAGTCTACTGGAAGGAATAAAGACAACTCTCATATGACTGGACCACATAGCAGTAGTCTACTGGAAGGAATAAAGACAACTCTCATATGACTGGACCACATACCAGTAGTCTACTGGAAGGAATAAAGACAACTCTCATAGGACTGGATGTGATGGGCTTCATATTAGTAATGGTTCTATGTAAAGCCTCATCCAATAACATAGACTCTCTTTGAATGTTAGATGTTATGTGATGTGACTACCGATACTACAGTACAGTATCATACTCCATACAGTATACTGTAAACCCTACATGTGTGATACTGTACAGTAGAGTATCTTACTCCAGTTGTTCTCGACCTGGTGTACTAGGACCCCAGGGGTACCTGGCCTATCCACAGGGGGTACTAGGACCCCAGGGGTACCTGGCCTATCCACAGGGGGTACTAGGACCCCAGGGGTACCTGGCCTATCCACAGGGGGTACCTAGGACCCCAGGGATACCTGGCCTATCCACAGGGGGTACCTAGGACCCCAGGGATACCTGGCCTATCCACAGGGGGTACCTAGGACCCCAGGGGTACCTGGCCTATCCACAGGGGGTACTAGGACCCCAGGGGTACCTGGCCTATCCACAGGGGGTACCTAGAAAGATTAATCAGAACATAGTCCTAGTGATCAGCGGCAGGCGAGAGGGTAGTGTGGGTTGGGTTAAGAGAATGATGAGAACTACTGCCATATTCCATACTGAGTGGTTCAAGCCCTGAATTCTGATTGGCTGAAAGCCGTGGTATACCACAGGTATGACTAAACATTTATTTTTTACTGTTCTATTTACATTTACATTACATTTACATTTTAGTCATTTAGCAGACGCTCTTATCCAGAGCGACTTACAGGAGCAATTAGGGTTAAGTGCCTTGCTCAAGGGCACATCGACAGATTTTTCACCTGGTTGGCTCGGGGATTAGAACCAGCGACCTTTCGGTTACTGGCACAACGCTCTTAACCACTAAGCTACCTGCCGCCCCTGGTAACCAGTTTATAATAGCAATAAGGCACCTCGGGGGTTTGTGATATATGGTCAATATACCACGGCTAAGGGCTGTGTCCAGGCACTCTGCGTTGTGTCGTGCTTAAGAACAGCCCTTAGCTGTGGTATATTGGCCATATACCACACCCCCTTGTGCCTTATTGTTTAAGTATAGCATTTCCTCTATTGCATCAGTGACTCCCTAATTCCGTCCATTTGTCATCTTTCTCTGTTTCTTCAAACTGTTGCATTAGACAGGCCCAGAGAGCCCCAAGGGACCTAGCTGAGAAAACTCAACTCCACGATATACACTGAGTGTACAAATTATTATGAACATCTTCCTAATATTGAGTTGCCCCCCCCCCCCTTTTGCCCTCAGAACAGCCTCAATTTGTCAGGGCAGGGACTCTACAAGGTGTTGAAAGCGTTACACAGGGATGCTGGCCCATGTTGACTCCAATGCTTCCCACAGTTGTGTCAAGTTGGCTGGATGTCCTTTGGGTGGTGGACCATTCTTAATACACACAGGAAACTGTTGAGCGTGAAAAACCCAGCAGCGTTGCAGTTCTTGACACAAACCGGTGCGCCTGGCACCTACTACCATACCCCGTTCAAAGGCACTTAAATATTTTGTCTTGCCCATTCACCCTCTGAATGGCACACATACACAATCCATGTCTCAATTGTCTCAGCTTAAACATATATTTTTTAACCTGTCTCCTCCCTTTCATCTACACTGATTGAAGTGGATTTAACAGGTGACATCAATAAGGGATCATATCTTTCAGCTGGATTCACCTGCTCAGTCTGTCATGGAAAGAGCAGGTGTTCTTAATGTTTTGTACGCTCAGTGTACATCTCAATGGAGTTGAGTTGCGATGAGTGTATCTCCGACTACATTGAGTCACTGTCATTCAATACTTGTCAAAATGTCCTTTCTTTAATGCTTACCTTGTGCCTATGTTTGACCTGTGTAACTGCAAGTTTTTCTTTGGGTGTTTTGCAATCTGTAGTTTTTGATAAAATACCATTTAATGTGTTTGTTAATGCAAAAGGAGAACCCCTGTTATTGGACTTCCACTACCAGCTCTATAGCACTCAGTAAACCCACAGGTACACAGGAAGCGCTAAATAATGTATATTTATATAAGTATCCAGTGGTAGTGCATGTTTGAATCGCTGGATACTGTGTTGTTGAATGCGACAGAAAAATACTAGCTAACTTCTGTTTTTTTTTGTTTTTTTTTGCAGTTCTATATAAAGCTAGATATTGAGCCTTCATGTGCTGTAACTGCTTTCTAAGGCTAGATATTGAGCATTCATGTGCTGTAACTTATTTTTTTGTCTTTCTCTGTTATAAAATGACTTATTTTGCTAAGTTGAATCATGATGGTGAACTTGCAAACGAACAGGCAGACATAAGGAAGATTGGTATTGGAAAGTTGGTGCTCCTCCTGGATATATCCTATCTTGACTGTGGGCTCAGGCCTTAATGATTAAATGATGAGGACCATTCATCTTAAATATGATATAACTTTGATGTTATAAGATATGACATTGGCTGTGAATGTTGTCAGGGTGATAGGGAGGGAGGGAGGTCACTCTCTGAAATGACATTCTGAGAAAATCTATCCATCTACATTTTAAATTGTAGTCATTTAGCAGATGCTCTTATCCAGAGCGACTTACATTATAAAAAAAAAAAATCATACTGGCCCCCCGTGGGAATCGAACCCACAACCCTGGCATTGCAAGCGCCATGCTCTACCAACTGAGCTACACGGGGCCCGTCTACACTTTTCTTATTTTGAGAACAAGATGAAGATGAAGTGTATGGCTGACTTCAGGTTTCCAGTGGCTTCCAGTT